>NC_048284.1:10565581-10865581 GCF_009762535.1 Notolabrus celidotus | reverse complement strand
GTTACTGTCTTTTTTGGATTGAACAATATGTCTTTTTTGGATTGAACAACATGTCTTTTTCTCCAAACAAACTTTTCCAATAACTGACTTCTTAAATAACTTAATGAAACCTCAGTTAAAGAGGATGAACAAATGTACTTTTCTTTTCAAATCATGTGATCAATGTTTACAGGAAACAAGCTTTGACCTTGCTTTGAGGACAGTTTGTGTTAAACAGGGAAAGTTTGGAGATCAGCCAGCAGTTAACTGAGGCCGATGATTCTCATGTTACAGCAAACACGGATACACTGTTCATAAAACCTGTTTGACATTTGATCCCTGCCTCTCCGCTGAGTCAAAATGGGTGCGGCAGCATTTTGGGATAATTAGCTTTTCTTTTTCCTGAGGCTCCGCTGAGACGACAGGTGAACACAGCAGCAGGTGTCTGTACTGTACTGTCAGAGCTTACAAAGCAAACAAGCAAAATACAGGTCTTATCCCAGCAGGTTAACGTGCATGCAGCCCAAGTGTGCAGCTGGGTGTCCATCCAGTTATGTGAATGAAAACTGGGATGAACTGTATTAGAAAACCAGATAGGAATAAAGAGTTTTTTTGATACAGATTTTTGTAAAAAGATTTTATGTTACAACGAACAAAGTACATCCTAAAAATGTTGCTATTGCATTTGACAATTTTGTCTTTTTGGCCAGAATGTTGGCGCTAACAAGGAACTTGTCCATCATTAAACATTAAGATGTCATTTTTTTGACCGGTATTGTTTGCAGTGTGGTTTGCAATTTTTTTGCACAGGTATTGATATAGTTTGATTTTTACTGTATCACACTGAAGTTTAGAATCCCGGTATCATGACAACCCTCGTTTTCAGATCTACATAACGTGGCTTTGATTGTGTTGGTCGGTTTCTTTATGGTAACAAAGTTAGGTTTTTGATATTAGTAGTGCATGAATCTCCACTGCCTATAAATTTCAAGCTTTATGAAAGGCAGAATTGAGGGACAAATAACCGAACTGATATTGGTTTGCATCCAGTCCTTAGTCCTCTCACCTCTAATGCGTCAGCGTCACAGTCTCCCTCCTCCGGACCTCTCCAGGCCTCCTCTGTTATGCTGTTGACCAGATCACAGAACCTGACAGAGAAAAAACATCATCAGTCCAACATTCAGATTAACACACTAACACTGCTTTAGGATGCTTACTAGACAGATGATAATGAGGCCTTTACCGTGTTGAAGATACAGCACAGTATAGTATAGTTTTGAAGGGAGGATTTTTGTCTTTTTTTCCTCTCTTTATTTTCTCTTCTTCTATTTTTAATTGGTTTCAAGTGACACCTAAATGACTAGAATTGTCCTAATGCCTTTCCTGTATTTTTAATTCCAGCTTTTTTAAAATGAAGGAGCTTTAAGGCCTGTGTCCCCTAACAGCATTTTTGCACTACAAATTCCCTCAAATTCAATTCGAGAGAGCTTCTCATTAGCACTTACTATTGTTAGATATTGAAAGTTGTTGAGCGGCACTCCTGCCTCCTCTAGTATTGACCATCACGTCTACTTAATATAGCTCTGTATGCTCAGAATGTGCTTTCATTCAATTGGATTTAAAAAAATGGAACAATAAAAATAAAATCATATCTTTAATCTATAATAGCTATAATAATAAGCAGCAGCTCTAGACTTGGAAGTTGTGTCCTCAAAAATAGAAAAAAAGTGTGTTTAGTGTCTCTATATGTTAAGCTCAACCATTGTTGTTGAAGAAGTTGACATCCAAGTCTCAACCCTTCTTGATTTTGATTGGTCAGTGATGGAGAAGTGACACCAACAAGCATGGTGGTGTGCCGAAAGTTTAATAATATTTCTAAAGGAAAAGCACTGTAAGCCCTCCAACAAAAAACAGCTGACTCAATGGCATTTTTGTGCTTCGGACACTCAATGCTGAAAATGCTGTACTGTATTGGTTTTATAAAGAAAATAGGTGCTGCCAGAGCAAACAACACTGTCAGTGGACACAGGCCCTTATTATTTCCCATATGATATTATTGAATCATTTAAAAAAAAAAATGCTGCATAACAATCTGCTTTATCGTAAATTAACTTGATCCTAGAGCCCATGCAAGAAGAGCATGAACATCTTTATCTTTGTAGCGTATCACAAAAATCTACGGGGAGATAAATTCTGCAAAAAATGCTCAGGGATTTGTTTTTCTCACACATATCGTTTTTCTATGTTGAACTGAATTAGAGACATGTTGATGTACACATGTTGTTTTGGATCTATTATGCACATATTGTGGTGATGAATGTTGGTATTTAGCTGTTGGTCTTATCCAGAAGGGTTGAAGTGTGTTTACATGCACACCTCCCACACATATACATACATATAATAACCTCAATCACTGTCACAGCACCAAACTGTGAATTATCTCACTCCTCATCATGCTCTCACACACACAGCATGCCTGCAGGTGTTCTGTTATACACGTACCCTTCTGCATGGGCACATGTCGATCATGCATTTGCACAAACACAATCAGAGGCTGCCACTCATCCTCTTTCCATCCACCTTTAGTCTACCTTAATCCATCTCACCCACCCTCTCTCCTGCTGTCACTCCCTTTTGCTTTGTGTTAAAGTAAAGCAGCATCATGACAACAGCAGGCATGACTCACTGACTCTCACACGACACATAATGGAACTGGAAGTGCTCGGGAGCGTCTGATGTGAGAGTCTGAACACTCTGTGCTTCGCCAAGCAGCAATAGCGAGGAACACGACAGCGCAGAAAGGAGACAAGGTGTGCTCCTGGTGGCAGAAAGTGCGAAATTTGCCACCCGAGGACAGAGCTGAAAACAGCGCCTGTCGGGTTCAGTACAAGCAGTGAAGAAGTAAACTCACACCTGAGGGAGGAAGTTTGCAATCTTCCTGGACTGACATCACTACTCATCATAAAATATGTCAGCAAAATGACATGTTGATTGTCAAAGGGTCATAAAAAACTTTATTTTGGGTATAATGATTTCTTTGAGCGAGTTAGCTGTTAGTCGAGCAAAAAACTGAACCTCAAAGTGAAGTAAGGGAAACTCCATTTTAAGGATTTAATTCATCTTCCTGAGATTTGAGCAACACCTGTGAAGGATTAAAATCTGTCCACAACGTTTACAGGAAAGCAGTTATATCATTTTCAAATATAATTTCTACAAGCCAGGGTGGATTTTTATTATTGTTGTACTGAGTTTATTGTTCTTGATATACAAAATTATTGTTAACTTATGTTTGTACTATTTCTTGTATATTTGTTGCCAAGTTTAATAAACTCTAAAGGACTACGATCTAAGAACCTAGATTACAAGTTAGTCTCAGACTTAAATGGCTTATGTTTTACAAGCTATAATTTTACCCTTTAACATATATATGCAAATAAAAAAAACAATTACCATCAATAAGAAAGTAGTCAAAACACTTATAAAGACTGCATTATAAGAAAAAGGTCCTGAAAATGTTGACGAAGTTATCTTTTGGCATCATAATTGTAAAATCGCTTTTGCCTCACCTCCACAGCTGCTAGGATCGAGGTATTTTCTTCTTCTCGTTGAAACTTTATCATATATCAAAAACCATGAAGGAGCTCTTTTGTGTATTTTGTATCTCAATTTTCAGACTACGTGCTAAGGTTAACATTTTTTTCTGCTGTCATTAATAAGCTAATTTTAAATAAAAGGCTACCCTATAACAAAAATGTAAAAAGGGGTGGAGGTTAGGGGGTGCAAATGTAGCTCTAGCGAAAGTTCAGACAGGAAGACTATAAAAGCAATCACAGCAGTTGTTTAACTCTCCTCTCCCTCGTTCAATAGCTCACCCGCTTCCAGCTGCATGCTCCGGAGCTGTCAGTGGTTAATTAGCGGTGCCTGTCATTCAATAGCTCAGTGGCACGCCCTTATCGTCAGCTTTCTGCTGTCTTTTTAAATGCGTCTCTCTCTCCAGCTAATTCCTTCTTGCATTGATGGTGCGCACCCCTCCACCTCCCCATCTCAACCTGGTCTCCGCAAGTCTTTAATTCCTAGGATTCATCAACCACCACCACCAGAGTCTGGACTCTAGGGGGATTTCTTCTGCTGCCAAATTCACACATCCTATGCTCACAAAATTATCCCCAGACTCCTTATGCTAAAGATTTCTGTCAAGTTTCATTATTCATTAAGTTGTAATAAATAACATTTAATCTTCAAACTGTGTCTCTCCTGATTGAAATAATGTTACAACATTGAACATTTATACTTAACGTGGGCAAAGCTGGAAATCAGTAGTTAAACATATCTCTGAGTACTCAGTCTTCAACGCTCAGACTGCAGTCTGCTCTAATTGTCAGCTTTCACACACTTTTTTCTACCACTGTGATTTCATGACATCACAAAGTCACAACACACTTTCTATGGTCATGTCGCTTTGGTACCAGGTCCTTAAGATCCTTTATTCGGCCCACAACCGGGAAATTTACAGTGTTACCGTGTTATTCCTCCCTGGTAAGCTTCCAAGCTGTCCAATCAGAAGAAAGGGAGCTTGTAAGGCCTTAAAGACACAAAGACACTAAATGTCTGTGAAGGTTCTCAGTCATCAAGGTCATGGTAATCCATCTGTAAGGCAACTGGACTGGTAGAAATTCTTGAAGATGTTTCACCTCTCCTCAGAAAGGCTTCTTAAGTTTTGACAAGACTGGGGAAGAGCTCGAAGATATAAGCCACTAACAGTCGTGGGTGTGTCTAGGAGTCACAAAGGGTCCTAAGTAGGGTCATTAGTCTAGTTCCTGACAGTTGTTAGGGTGATGGGTCAGCTGTGAGTCATTAGAGTCACATGGTCTCTGGTGTGAGTATGGTCTTACTTGTTTTGACAGAATTCAAAACAGCATTGTATGTAGGAGACAAATGGTGTCTTAGTCCACCACCTCTGTTAAGAGAAGGGTGTTCAAGCTCAACATAGATGGCTTCCTTGACCCCTTTTTCATACCAATGCTCTTCTCTACTAGAGACACTAAAGAACACTGAGATAGTCTGGCCAGTTGTTATTGGTCACGCCCAAAACGAGGCTTAAAACCAGAGGTGACCGAGCCTTTGTGGCGGCTGCCCCTCGGCTCTGGAACAACCTGCCCTGGCATATCCGCTCTGTGGAGTCAATTGAGGTTTTCAAATCCTTTCTAAAGACACACCTTTTCTCCTTGGCTTTTAATCAAGGTTGAGTGGAAAACTTAAATAAAATTTTAATTTATTTTATTCAATCTTATTTTATTCTATATTTGTACTGTGTTTATGTATTTTAGTATTGTATCTTTGACATTGTTTGGGTTATTTTTGTCATTTGTGCTGTCTTCATCTGTACAGCACTTTGGTCAACTCTGGTTGTTTTAAACGTGCTCTATAAATAAAGTTTGAGTTGAGTTGAATTAAAGAGACAGTACCTGGAAACTCCTGTGACAGGAGGTTGCACTGAGGGTTTTCACAGACACCAGTTTGAGATAAATGAGGAGTTTTTAGGACTGTAAATCATGCAGAGAGCTACTAGTGATTCACAGAGGGCAAATATAAATCTTGACATAAGCATAACAAGGCAAAGGTAAAAGTAATTGTAGGAGGTTGTAAAACATGTTTTCATTAGAGAGTTGTGATGTTTGCACCATTAAAAGTCTGTTTAGAAACACACATTTGTAGGAACTTCATGGTGCCAAAAAGTGCACAGACACAAAGAGGAGGCAGACCAACCTTTTACAGTGCATCTCTGTGCAGAAATAAATCTGGAAGTCCTCTGCATTGTGAAGCACGTAGAGGAAGGCACTTCTCTCGTCAAACTTGGAGATGCTGAGGAGAAACGATTCACGGTTAGTTGGACAATCATCACATGAGGGCAGATACGACTCATGGGAATGAATGAGGCCTTTCACTGGACTTTATGACATCAGCCATCAAGTCTCTGCTGCAAAATAAAAGAGTTTTTGTTCCTGTGTTTGGATGGCAAATCCATCAAAATACAAAACTGAGTGGATGACGCACTGATTTAATAACAATCAATATAACTGATATACAAAGATCGTATGCAGTATCATAAGAATGGATGATTTGTTTCCCGACAAAATCCTGAAATAGAATTTTATTTGCAAATAAAATCATGCCCTTTCCCCGCACAAAACATGGAGTGCTTCAATTCAAAAACTCAATAGGAACTTTCATACGCTGAAATGAGCACTTGTCCTGTTCCTTGCCATTGTGCCAAGTCCGGTTCTGCCTAGCCAGACAACGGAGCAACTGTATGTGTGGTCGTTTTGTTGCTGGCAGAGTTGCTTTTGTGTCCTGCTGACTGTCTGCAGGCTGAGTGGGCACAGAGAATGAGTAGTTCCCTAGCAACATGTGAGCACGGCCCTCCACTTCTCCCTCATCTGACTCTGAATTCCTCTGAGGACTGTGGAGGGAGAGGCGCACAGACGACATGATGGTAACTGGCTATGGCAGACTGTCTGTGGTATTAATGGAGCAGTCAGATAAAGTGTGAGAGATGAAATCATGGTGACAGACATGTCTGCATGTTCTTTTCTAACTGTGTGTTTGGATTAAATGAATGAGCATGCTTCCATACCTTGAGACTTAAAATATCCAAGACCCAATTGCTCTATGCTGAAAATTATACTTCCTATTATTTAGTGAGAGGTGGATGACAGTATTTATTTTACAGAGCTGCTGTTGGAATATCCATAGCGCTTTATCAATGTTTGCCAAACAGTCATTTGCTGACTTAGAACACACCATAATTCAACCTTATGTAACCTTGTTATGTCAGCTAATTAGCCTGCCTATTTCAATGCACATTTCTAAATTGGATAACTATGTTTAACTAGCAGGACCTGCTACAGAGTATGGACACTCTTACAACGCCTACTTTGAGTGGAGGAGGATGACTGTTCTGCAGCAATAGCAAAGAAAAGTATCTTGGTGTAGTTTTTGACTCCAATCTCACCTTTAAGGAACACATAAAAAAAAATCTCAAATATCATAAAGTTCAACCTCTCAAATTTCCGTCATGAAAGACCTTTTCTCACATCAAGGTCAGCAAAAGCCTGACCATGATATTTTCTCATATCACCTATTGTTTTAGAACTTGTTCACACACAACAGCTGGCACTTTTCAACTCATCAAGTCTCCCTTTAAGAAGACCATCAACATTTTAGACAGGAAACCTCTCAACTTCCATTATTGCAATATAGTCAGGAAGTATAATATTTTAAACATTGAACATTTTCAAACCTACACTGACATCTGTCTGGTTTTTAAAGTTTTAAATGGGCTTGCCCCTCCATCATTGCTCAACTTTATTAAAAAGAAAAACAATATGATAAATACTAGAGCACAAACTAGTGGGGTCTGTGATGTACCGAGACGAAAAACCACATTCAGCCAAATGGTAGTGTCTGTCAGAGGCACACAGTCCTGGAACAAACTACCAGGTGTCCACAGCTGAGCTGGAAATGATTATACATGCTTTTGTGTCATCTCACTTGGATTATTGTAATTCTCTCTTTACATGTCTTAGCAATGCATCCTTGAACCGCCTACAAGTGATCCAAAATGCTGTTGCTAAGCTGTTGACCAAATCGTCTAGGAGATCTCATGTTACACCGATCCTCATTTCTTTGCACTGGCTTCCAGTTAAATGCAGGATCCAGTTTAAAATTCTTGTTGTTATGTACAGAGCGCTCAATGGTCAGGCTCCGGTCTACATTAGGGAGCTGCTGAAGCCTTATAACTCCAGCAGGACTCTGAGGTCCTCTGATCAGGATTTATTGGTTGTGCCTCGTACCAGGTTAAAAACTAAAGGAGACTGAGCTTTCCAGGTTGTTGGTCCTAAACTCTGGTACAGTCTCCGTCTGGAACTGAGAACTGTGGACACTGTTGACAAGTTCAAAAAGCAGTTGAAGACCTATCTGTTTAGACTTGCCTTTGTTTAATCAGTCTGTTTTTTATGTCATGTTTTTGTATTTATTTGCAATCTCTGTTTTGCCTTTTAATGTTTTTCTATTGTTGATGTTGCAAAACACCTTGTGACCTCTGTTCTTGAGAGGTTCTCTATAAATAAATCTTACTTACTTACTTACTTACTTACCAGCTCACATTAGGGAGCTTGAGAACTAACGTACCTTTAAAAAAAACACTTAAACATTGATTAAAAACAAACCAGTCATGTACTCATGAATAATCTGTTTTCTCACTTGATGCCCGTTCCCGGGGGCTTTGGCCTCACCCTCCATCCTGTTTTTATAATGCCACAAACATTTTGTATGTAAATTCTGTTTGTAAGTCAGTTTGTGTAGTGTCCTGTTAACTGTTTTGTGACATCCTGTCATTTTAAAACTTGTTGTTTTATGTTTTATGCGAGTACCTGCCTTAGGACAACAGATGAGATTTAGCTATTGTGCTAACTCCGGCATATTTACATTGAGGCATACTGATTAAATGCTGATTAATGTGCATTGTCCTAATCAAATAAACTCACATTAAATTAAATAGCAGCTGAAGTTAACCCAGAGACAGTTGAAGGTATTGCATTTTGCTTTAATTTGATGCACAATGCTGATAGCTATGGTGGTTATGTCTACGCCTTTACAAGAAAATATTTTGCAACATGTATTGCATTTCTCCTCCTCCTCCTCCTCATTTTTTAATTTGGTAAAAAGTAGTCAAACTTTGGATCTCTTTGCACGCCCAGCCATCCTTGCAAGTAAATGACCACCAGAGTTCTTTTTTGTGTGTTTTGAAGCTTGTCTGCTGGAAATTCTGATTTATTCAAAAACGTAATCAGACAATGACAGTGATTTGAAACAACCTAACTCGACTCAAGAAATAGTGTCATGACTTTCATGTTGTTAAAAATGGGGAACTGATCCCCATCTTTGATAGGCACAGACAAAAGGTATACAGCGTTACGAATGATAAGTTCTTTAAGCCTCCTCTTCTTTTCCTTTCTTTTCTGTTTACACAGACTTGTTTTCATGGAGGAATAAGGAAAGGGTTAAGTCATGCTACTCTAGGTTTTCAAATAGTTTATGCTGCACACAGGGGAGGTGCTTGGTCTCCTTTAAATGACATCACAAGACTGAGGTGAGGGGTTGCAGCTGTGATGTGATGAGGATGTCAACTTGGATAATTACGAGACTCTGCAACCGAGAACCAGTCTTTATCTTTTAAATTTAACCCAATCAAATAAAAAAAGGAGCCTGAACTCATTGACGCAGCCTGGGCTCGCCACTCACCGCCGCATTGTCCAGAGCAGCCTGGCAGACCAGCGTGCAAGTTAGCTAAACCAGTCTCATGTTTCCATTCATGAAAACCAGTCCCTTCCTTTCAATCTCAATACCCTTTTTCTATGATTCACTCTTCAGGTCAGGGCTGACTTTTATACCTCTTTTACACTAGGAGCAGTCCGTAACAACAGAAATACATATATATTTATACACAGTTTATGATAGTCTTCAAGATTGTTAGTATATCAATGTTAATATATTGTAATATTTCAGTCTTGTTTGCTGTCAGTATTCCATTTGTTGTTTGTAAGATCATTATGCAGACTTCTTCAAAAAGAGCTTGTAATATTAATGACACTTAAAATGTTCTGTTAAATTGTGAATCTTAAAGTAATCTTGGTACTTTGAGCTCGGTGAGAGTAGAGAAATATAATAAAATAATAATAACAAAGAGTCATGATATCTCTGTGATCTGATAAATGGCTCTGATAACTTTGACAATTGGACCTTGACAATTTTCCTCTGATCCACTGTCTGATGATGAATTGAAAACGTTCACCCTCTGGACACAGGTGTGAGGTCTCTGTCTCATCACTCATCTGTAATACAAGTATGTCGTTAAAGACAGCAGGCACTGACCTGACACCTCGCACTGATGTGGCGCTGAAGTTCCACTCATGAATCCCCTTCTGCTGTAGGAAAGAAAGAAACAGATATCATCACTGCTCTGGGTGGAGGCTCAATCAAAGTGTCCCCTGTGGAAGAGACTGCACTGATTGATTATAGCAGACTGATAACAATATCACAGAGGTGGCATGTGTTGATTGAATCTACAGCTATAAAAATACATTAGCGGTTTTATTAGATTGGTCGTCGCACTTGAATTAAATCAAAATAAGTCAGAGGAGCTGATACAGCAGATTTACAGGGATCACTTTTAGTGTGCAGGCTCTTTCACTTATAAGCTGCTGTTCAGAAAGCAAAAATATGCTACAATATGAAAAAACAAAAATTTGGATGATAAACAACACCTCATGTCAGGAAACAGCAGTCCATTATCTCTGCATCGAGTCTTACCAAGGATGGAATCAGGAAATCTAACAATCATAATCCATCTCTGTTTTCATCAAATCTAAGTTTACTTAGTGTTTCATGATGTAAAACACCAGTATTTCTGCCATGTTCACACACAGCATTAGACAGAGCATGTTTGAGCTGAGCTAATGAATATTATATAATGTGGTTTAATGACCTGACAGCCAATCATAAACAAGCCTTTCCCTGTGGTAGTGATAATCTCTAAAAACACAAGATTCATTTCTTGCTAGAAAAAAACGTATTTGTTCATGTGAACATCTTTACATCAGATTCTGAGTATATTGGTCCAATATCTTTGTAGGTCTACTGACAAACATTTGAATGCTTTCCTGCTAACATACCATATTTGGTTTGGAATAGATTTGACCATATCGTAGCGTAGCACACTGTATCGTATGGTATCATATTGTAACGCATCATATCGTACCGTATTGTATTTTAACGTACCGTAACGTATGGTTTTGTACCGTATTGTATCGTAATTGCGGCGAGTCATTGCAATAAAGCAGTTTAATGTGTAAAACACTTTAGTCCAAGTGACAATGTATTGTATTGCATGTCATATCGTTTCGTATCATGGCTATTATTTGCAACATAGTTTCTCATTCTGTGCTGTTTGTTTAGCATTGTCCCACACACCTAAGGTTTAAACCAAGCGGCAACCTCCGGTCTCAAACTATGAAGCCCATGTGGAAGTGTTACAAACTGCAGCTCATCGAGAATCCGCTTGAGGCTGGCTGCAGAAACACCGGAAACTACATAAGACACCAATTCAAAAAAGACGATCTTTGCAGCATTAATAAACATGTTTACAGCCTGGTTCAAAAAATGGCTTGGCTCTAAGTAGCTAATTTCTCTATCGGCACACACTGTACAGGGGGTGAATTTTTTTTCTACTGCAACGGTTCAGAAGATATTGAAATTACGAGTTTTTGCCCAAATAAGGACATGAATGACTTGACTCCCAGACGGGAACACATAGCTGTTGGCTAAGAGGCTCAAACTCTGCCTCTTTACATCACACTCTGCCTGGTTGAGTTCCGCATTTCCAATATGGCTGCCGCTGTCGATTTGCTTCAAAACAGCGCTCAGGAACAGGCGGGAGACGTCACGGATACTATGTCCATATTTTATAAGATAAGATAGTCCTTTACTCATATTTTTATTATACAGTCTATGGTTTAAACCCAAACCATTCTCTTTTACAAAGTAGCAACCTCCAGTATTGATCAATGAAGCCGATGCCGAAGTGCAAAAAACTACAGTTCCTGAGGTGTCCACTTGGGGCTGGCACCAAATTCCCAGGAACTCCACTGACAACCATACTCAAATGCCCATTTTTACAGCAGAATTAAAAATGTCAGAGGAGCTCATTTGTGGGGATATGTTTAAAAAATACACTTATAACTCATCCTTTCTGATTATATCGAGACTCAAAGTTCTGCATATAGTAGCATAATTAACAGTATGACTGAACTGACTAATGGGTAGGCATGTTGTAGCTCTTGGCCAGGCTGCCAAATAAGGCAACCACTTCAGAAGGTATATAAAGATGGTAAATCAGTCTTTTGCTATATTGTATAACTCTGTAACACACACTAATCTGCCTCTGTGTATGACATGTGCAATAAAAGTAAAGCTGGCTTAATTAGGTTAGGTTTAAGGACAAAAGTACTTGAGTCAGTTAGAAAAAGATCATGGTTTGGGTAGAATTTTTTAGTCAGCTCTGACATTTTGTATTTTATTTATTGTTTTTGTCACTATGATGATAAACGCCATTTGTACCAGCCAATAACAGTACAGAAAGTCAAGATTGTGTTGGGACATTTAGTTATATCTTTCTCTTTAAGAAAGATCTGAAAGTGAAGCCACTAAGTCACGTAGTGCAGGTAAATTTAAGAGCAGAAGTGTAGAGTGGATGTTTTTATGACTTCTCCATCTATAGTTTGTTTCATCTCAGATTCAGGAGTGGATTACAACCGATAAAGGAATCTTTTAACTCCAGTTCAAACTATAAAACTTGACACAATTTGGAGGGACTGAAAAGGCAGGAAAAAGCAGACAGCAACCCACCTTGTCATCAGGGGCAACATGCCAGATAGACACCGTGTTGTCATCCACATCTTTGTTGATGGACAAATATGAAGGCTGGTAAACTTTTGTTGGCTCCAATATCAACACCTAGGAACAAGAAAAATGTGTCAATATTCCTTTAATAACTGTTCTCACCTGAGCTGCATAAAAGAGGTAAAGTGGTTCTTTGTTTTGCAGTTGCTCACAGGAAATCGGACGGAGGAGACGTCTTTCTTTGTGGCCTCCACCAGAAAGTCCATCCAGAAGTCCACCAGCTCCTGTTTGGGGGCCGGCTGCTCTGTGCCTGGTTTTTTAAATTGTTGGTAAATTAAGATCGTCTCCACAAGCGAGCGAAGATACCTAAAAAGCAAGCAAGGAGAGATTATATAAGAAAAACTGTAGACATTTAAAACCACCAGAATCCAACCCCTTATGTAAAAAGATGAAATTAACATTCAGCATCAACAGAAACTTATCTTGTGTTGTAAACAAAATAATGATCTGCATGTATACTCCATTGTTTTAACGCTTGAAAATAGATCCAGAAATATTACATAAACAAACTATTATCTGCTTGTGTTTCCATGCTGGCGCTCATTTTTCTCTGAAACATTCATGGAAACTTGATGAGTTTTCACAGCACAAAAACAAACACAGAACAGCAGGGTCTTAAGCATTGCAAAAAAAGAATAAGCAGCTGCAGACCGTTCACTGTGCTCCTCCACATGTTGAACATCTGGCACAGTCTCATACAATCTTGCAGAATTGATACAAATCACTGATAAAAAAAAAGATATTTTGATGAAGCTCTGCTTGTGGTGGAAAATTAAGCAAATCTGAAAAACTGTGTGTTATTTTTAAAGTGCCTGTTTGTGACTCCAGTTGAGAAAGCATCTCTCTCCACAGTGTGCTATGTGCATTAGTGATGTGTCATGATCAAAAGCTGCGGCTCTAAGAGTCGATGCTTTATAGTGAATCAGAAGAGCCGGCTTGCATCGAGAGAGAGCCGGCTCCCAGTTTTTACTTTCTCTGCTTAGCTCTCACAGTGCTCAGCCCCAACTCTGCTCACAGCAGAACTTTGTTTTGATTGATCAGCATGGCGGCCATCCGACCAATCACATGTGAGGATATAGGATATAGGTGATGGAGGGGAGGCTGTGTATCGTGGCTTCATATGTTGCTTCTGAGAGGGTTAGGGTTCTTCTCAAAGACAGGGCAAATTCTCACTGAGAGGAGAAATCGGATCAGCCCATCCAAGCTGAGGCATCTGATTTTTCTCAATGCCAACCTGAGGACATTAATAATGTTTGCTCCAGTTTGGTTCTGGTTCTGTTTGCTTGAGTTGGTTCTGGTTCTGTTTGCTTGAGTTTGGTTCTGGTTCTGTTTGCTTGAGTTTGGTTCTGGTTCTGTTTGATTGAATTTGGTTCTGGTTCTGTTTGCTTAATTTGGTGCTGTTTCTGTTTGCTTGAGTATGGTTCTGGTTCTGGTTCTGTTTGCTTGGTTCTGGTTCTGGTTCTGTTTGCTTGAGTTTGGTTCTGGTTCTGTTTGCGTGAGTTGGTTCTGCTTGCTTGAGTTTGGTTCTGGTTCTGTTTGCTTGAGTTTGGTTCTGGTTCTGTTTGCTTAATTGGGTGCTGTTTCTGTTTGCTTGAGTTTGTTTCTGGTTCTGGTTCTGTTTGCTTGGTTCTGGTTCTGGTTGTGTTTGCTTGAGTTTGGTTCTGGTTCTGTTTGCTTGAATTTGGCTCTGTTTCTGTTTGCTTAAGTTACCCTAACCCTAATTTGAACCCTAACCCCAAACATAACCCTAAACTTAACCCTAAACCTAATCCTAACCCTAACCCTAACCCTAACCTTAATCCTAACCCTAACCCTAACCGTAATCATAACCCTAACCCTAACCCTAATCCTAACCCTAACCCTAACCCTAATCATAACCCTAACCCTAATCCTAACCCTAATCATAACCCTAACCCTAATCCTAATCATAAACCTAACCCTAACCCTAATCCTAACCCTAATCATAACCCTAACCCTAATCATAACCCTAACCCTAACCCTAACCATAACCCTAACCGTAATCATAACCCTAACCCTAATCCTAACCCTAACCCTAATCATAACCCTTATCATAACCCTAACCCTAATCATAACCCTAACCCTAACCCTAATCATAACCCTAACCCTAATCATAACCCTAACCCTAATCCTAACCCTAATCATAACCCTAACCCTAATCATAACCTTAACCCTAATCATAACCCTAACCCTAATCATAACCCTAACCCTAATCATAACCCTAACCCTAATCCTAACCCTAACCCTAACCCTAATCCTAATCATAATCACAACCCTAATCATAACCTTAACCCTAATCATAACCCTAACCCTAATCATAACCCTAACCCTAACCCTAATCCTAATCCTAATCACAACCCTAATCATAACCCTAACCTTAATCCTAACCCTAACCCTAAACATGTAGGGGGCGTTGTCTCAATAGACCTGCAGTAAGCAGTGTTGCTATGTGCATGTGATTGAGGACTAGCATAGATATTCAACTTTACTTAAATGAATTCTGGTTGTTTTAGTCAGGATTATGCTAAAATATATTTTCCCCAACTATATTTAAGTTCCCTATTAAGAGCCAACCTTCAATTTAGTAAATTCCTGTTTCATTCCCGTTAATTCCCATGGAAAGTTTCTAACTTTGAAAATTCCCGGAATTTTGCAACCCTACCCTCCACAGAGTAGATTGTTAGTATTCTTGCACATTTTAGACTTTTATCTAAATGTTACATCAGGCTTGTATATTCATCAAACCCACATAAAGACAGGAGAGCTGTTCAGTGTGAGCTCTCTGTGATGTCTCTATGCAGGATCAACCAAATGCTGGTGACAATAAGCCCCAGATGGCCACTGTGGTTTGAAGGCTAACCAGTGCACACAGATGGTGAAGGATGCTGTCTAAAATGCTGCTTTTGGCATTCTTAATATGAGGACTACTTGTCGTGCTCTCACCAGATGGGGGCCTTGAGTTTGAAGAGTTTCTCCGTGGCCTGGATGACCCTGGTGTTATCACAGGCCAGGATGCTGGCGCCCAGGAAGAAGCCCACATCCCAATAGCTCTGCAGCTTGTCCAGACTGCCTTTCTTCCCCAACAGGCTGCTCAGCTTCACTCCTAAAAAAAAAAAGAGTTAAAAGTAAGATAAGCCAGCCAAAGACAAGATAGTTACTTGTTGCATTAAAGTTTAGGTTTGTTATTTCCCATTCAAAGCTAACAGAGATAACACTGGTGTGGGGTCTAGGGATGGGATTAGCACAGAGGTAAGAGACGAAGGGTGGGGCAGAGTCAGAAGCTGCAGGCTGATTCCCAGGACTGTTTGCTCTGTTTCTCACATTCCTGAGCTCCCCTGAGCCTCAGATTTCAGGAGATGATTTGGATCAAAGCCTGAACAGCATGCTTGCTCACAAAACAGTAAGAAATCATATTACGTATGATCAGACTATTGTGGTAATAAAGGGTATTCTGTGTTACAGCAGATTTAATCAATATTCTTACGTTGTGAGCATAAAGTGGCTGGGTTTTCTTAAAGAGCCAGGAGTGCATTGACACAAACTCTGCAGGTCCTCTGAGCTCTTTGGGTCTTCATAGCTTCTTTTGGTACTCATTGTGGTGTTTTGACTGCAGCAGATCATATTTCTTCAGTCAAACAAACTTGGAAACCTTACTCTATTTCACCTTTCCAAGATCTAACTGCAGGCAGACAAAGTTAACAAATGCATAGTGAGCACAGAGGGGTGGGAAAAATATATTGTTGTTCAACTTCAGACTCATAATCCCCATGGGTCTGTTGGAAAAGTCCTTCTTGGTTAGGAAGGCCTCTTGTAGAGAGAAGAACTGATAAGATTTATGATAAGCATGCCCTCCCTCAGTGACATATACAGCTCCCGCTGTATCAGCAGAGCCAGGAACATCCTGAAGGACACTACTTACCCCGGTTTCCACCTCTTTGACCTGTTGTCCTCTGGCAGACGCTACAGGTCTATACGGTCCAGAACCAACAGACTAAGGGACAGCTTCTTCCCCAAAGCTGTCACCATACTCAACTCAAACCTGCACTGACATAACCTGGACTGATGACACTTTCCCCCGTACAATAACTACCTCCACTCTCTGCTCAATATTCGTTATTCATTTATTTATTAATTCAACCACCCTGCACTGATATCTTGTCTTGCCCTTTTTGTCTTGTCTTTGTTTTCTTTGTGCAACAACATCTACCTCTTGTGTTGTTATATTATATTGTGTGTGCACTTTAAAGGAGCTGCTCTCCCAAATTTCATTTGTACTATGTACAATGACAATAAAGGCTTTCAATTCAATTCAATTCAATTCAATTCAATTCAATTCAATTCAATTCAATTCAATTCAATTCAATTCAATTCAATTCAATAAGAGCTGTTTGAATTATATAAATTAAGAGAAAGGAGTTTCATTGCTTCCTTTATTATCTCCTTTAGCGTAGGATACGCCGGACCATCCTTTACCAAAGGAGAAAAGATAAAAACGACCCACAATTCTTTGAGTCAATCATATTCAAAGTGATACGCCTCTCAGTCGTGCATAACAACAAGCAATTAACAGCATGACAGCAGCTGATTTGAAGTCATTTTCACTACGTTTAACAATTATTTTCATGTAATCAAACTTTCAATCCATGACGATAGTTATGAGAAGAGAGGAGTGAGCAGAGCGACATTCTCAGCGTGACAGACATTTCACTTCACCTTTAGTAACTTACATCACTTCTTTAATTCCAATCTCCAATTAATCAATCAATCAATTATTCAAAGAGTATCGGTGTCATTACTTTGATGTAAGTCATACTTTTTTGTAGTCCATCTGCAGTAGATTGTAGCTCTTACACGGCAGTCTGACATGACATCAGTAACACAATGTAAGAGCAGTCGGACTGTGTAATTACTGCAGTTATCTGATCCTTTTTCCCTCATTACGCCTTTCCTTAACCCTGTGACGTATTCCAGCGAGGTCAAGGAAAGGTGGTTAGGGTATCGCAAAGGCGGCACATTTTTGGACAATTGAAACCAAAAACGTTAACTAGCTTTTTTTGTTTATGAATCCAGAGGAATGATCAAATATTGTGAGTTTCTAAATAAACTACTACTACTAAAATTCCGGTAGTCACTATACTCTGAGCTCAGTTTTAACCTTCAACAGCGCAAAACTTAGCAGCTTAAAGCTCCAATAGCTACTTGGTATTTGTTTCTGCTATGTGGTGCTTAAAAGATACCATAGAGCAGGCATACTACCATTGTAAAACAAGTTGATGAGAGCGACGGCAGAAGGCAAAGTTTTGTGATGTAAAACCAAAACAATGAGCTGAAAGACAATAAAACCCTGCGTAGACTTCAGACGTTTTCTTTGGTTTCCATCATTAGTGACTCCTTGTACATTAAATATAATCAGATTTTTCATTTAAAATAAGATTAAAATACTTATTTCCACAATAAAAGCTTTTTCTTTGTAATTTCCATTGGATGGATTTTTGGTCAATAAGGACTTTTGTTGATCAAGGACAGACATCAAGTCTAGCGTCTACTCACCCACTTTGCGAAGCTCAAACGATGTGTCAAACTGGTGTCCGGCTGCCAGGAGCAGAACAGCATAGTTGATACCAGAGTGTAGTGTTGGCTCTGACTCAAACCCCTTTTTAAACCTGTGAGGAGAAGACAAGATGATGACTCTAATAAACATCATCCTCAAAGATATGCGTCATATCAAATCCCAAGTAACCCTGAGATAACTGAAGGCTCTGCTGCTTCCTGAGACACTTCAAGTTAGAGAAAACAATAACCGCCATATTGATTGGGGACCACAGAACAACAAACCATAACTGCGAGTTCCTTCTCCAAATAAGAAATGTCATTTATGTAATGAACAATCTGCTGAGCTGAGGGGAGGGCTGTGATCGTTATTAGTGTTCCTCTGCCAAGTTGCGACACGGATCTGAAAACAATCACCAGATGGGAGCGTGATAATGTAGGCAGCATATTCAACAGAGAGAGAGATATGAGATCTAAAGAGCAATTAGTCGATGGAGGAAATCAGATGCCTGTTATTAAGTCCGCTTCTGCTAGCTATTGTTAGCTCCAGTGTGCTGACATGACAGCCAGACTTTGGGGGGATGGCAAACTAGCAGAGCCATGGGATTTTCACCAGAACCTACTCAAGTCCGATATTCAACAGGATGCTGGAAACCTTCGACAAGTGTCTAATTTTGTGCTGAGTCATTAGCATCTAGCAGAACCTGCACGTTTTTCAGCAGCTCTATCATACAGTGAACATGAAGCCGTGTCATACAAAGAACTTTCAAGGTATAGATCAGGACTGAACAGAAGAACGCATGTTCAAACAAACAAAAAAGTTTGAATTAATAATTACAAATTGTGTTTAACAACTGACTACTATAATCTATTATTATAAACACATCGGTAGGATTCTATAATTGAGATTAACATTCAATTCAATTCTATTTGAATTAGTTATTGATTCTGGATGAGAATGATGTAAAGTTAATACACTACACTAAAACGTGTTCTTGTCCTGATCTGGACTTTAAGCCAACTGTTGAAACTCAGTTTAAATTCTAAGCCATTAATTCTTATTCTATGAGTAGTTTCTGAAAAATAAAGACAGTCCTATTTCAAGAAAAATCCTCTTTGTGTTTTGGTCTTACCGTCCTAAATTCATCTCACATATATTTTTATTTTCTTTATTAAACCATGCAGAATCTTTAGAAAGCACAACAGATGGAGAACTGTCTCCACCCTGCTTTGTATTAAGTGTTTAGCTACACTAAAAGTTCCCACACTGTGTTCACATCTGTGGGAATGGAAAGCGGTGCAGGTTTGAGCCTCTGCAGACGTCTGAAGTCCTCTGAGGCCTGATTGACGCAAAAAGCTCGTTACAATTACCATTCCCATAAACACCAGGTAGTCTACCTACCTGACCTTTTATATTGAACCTATTACACTCCAGGCCCCTTTGATTATGACTTTTTCTGTCTCTTACATCATCTAATTTAAACCTCACAGAACAGGAACCTCTGCATTTTGTTCTCATAATTTTGCACATTTGCATAAAGGTGTAACAACTTGTGCTGTGTTGGATGTCTTCCTGAATGTCGCTGCTGTAATACGCTGTCATTTGCTGCATTGTGGCCCGCCTTCTTACTTCAATGAGACTTGTAATTCTGCCTTCACAATAACAGCAATTAAGAAGTCTTTTATTCTTGGCAACAGTCACAGTTCATTTAATGTACTGTGGCGCCATGATCAGATGAGTTCACTTAAAGGTATTTACATGCATTTTCTCAGAGTCCATCAGCTGTTGTCTGACAAAGAAATTCCAGACTCTGGGAGTAACAGCCAACTTTTGAAGTGTGGCTAGCGGCTAGTAATATCTGTACAAAGACCGTAATTCAGCATGGCAGCAGTGTTTTTCCTTCCCCCTTTCTTGTCAAAGTTTGCAGAACTGCAACTAGATGAAGCTACAAAACAAAAAACAAAAAAACAAAAAACAGAACCTCTGGCACAAAAATCCTGTCTCTCTCCTACTGATTCTGCATTTAGAGTGAATATTTTATCCTTCAAAACATTTCTTATACCAATATTTATATCTGGTTTAATGTGGCTAGAAATTGAGACATCCTCACCACTGTGTGCCGCTGTCTCTGCTCGCTGTGTCAGTGAAGTGAGACTCCAGGAACGTGTCCTTGTAGATCCGTCCCACCAGGCAGTAGATGTCCGAAGCGACCTGCTCCTCTCCCTCCACCAGGGGCAGCATGATGTCCAGAGCTTTCTGTCTGTCGCCTGGAAGGTTCCTCCTACACTCAGGATAAACACAAAGTACAAACAAACATGCAAAGTCAGAGAGGAGGTCAATCAAACTGCCAGTAATTTACAACTGAGCTATTTTTGTTACTTGACTCATCGTACTCCTACTGCTCTTCTATCGTTGACTCTTTCATTATACACTTTATGTTTTCTATTTCAAGTATATCTGATCCTCTTTTAGCTATTCTTATTGTGCACTATAATTTGGAGGCAATCTGGTGCAATCCCAAGTTAATAAAGTTGTATCTTCTCTCCAAAAACAAATCAGCCTTGAGCAAATATCTCCTCAGACATTTGTGGATAAAAACTGTTTATGTTACCTGTGATAATTGAAGCTATTCACAAAGACATCACATCAAATGAATCTCAAATTGCTCCTCATATTTCAGATTCCATTGTGGTGCCAGTTTGGCTGAGTTGGTAGAGCGAGCGCCCCATGTACAGACACCACGGTAGTGTTGTAGTCAAGACCACATTAACCGAAACCAAGACATGTCCGAGACCAGAGTGCCCCAAGACCAAGACAAGACCAAGACATTTAGGGATCGAGACCGAGTCAAGACCAAGGCCAAGGCAGGGCTAGACCGAGACAGGACCAAGACCATATACTGTGTATCAATGAAAAATCATCATGAGAGTTAACAAAATAAAAAACTTTGGTTTATTTTATTTAAGTTTGCTTTGAATACTATTGACAGCAACAAACAAGGTTTGGTTTTGTCTTTGTTGTCTTTCTTTTGACTCCTTAAGTTTCGTTTTTTTCTCTTATCACAGTAATGACAGGGACACAGAGAGCATCAGTGGTGGTCTCGACCGGTCTTGATTTAAAATACGGAGTCCGCGCAGTCCGAGACTGAGACAAGACAGAGTGAAAATGCTTCCGATTCCGAGAAGAGACCGAGACTTTAAATAAGCCGCCTCGAGACCAAGACCGGTCTCGAGTATTACAACACTACGCCATGGTCCTCTTTGTACTATCCCAGCATGATTGGTGGATGTTATTCCCTCTCTTTCCCCTTACATGCCCTGTCACTCTCAAGCTGTCCTATCAAAATGAAGGCAAGAGCCAGAAAAATAATCTTAGAATAAAATTTGACTTAAGTCTCAATGTCATAAAAGTCACGTGGCACACTCAGCTTTGAAAACAACAGTATAAATTATTTTTGGGTTCACGAGGGAGATGAAAAATCCCAGTGGAGTTTTGTATGTCTGGGAATCATATTTTCATCCTCAACCTTTTCCGTTCTTTTCAATCCCTCCATTGCCAGTCCTCCAAACATACGACAGTTCAGTGCTAAATTATAAGGTGAGCTCAATACTCTAAAAGTGTCATTAGCTGTTTTTATACCACAACAAAAGGAGCTGCGTAAGAACATACAGTCTTTAGCTTAGAGAGAAAGAAAATTAACCTTATTTCAAAAGGCTGCTATAAGCCTTTCACAGTCCTCTAACACAGTAGCCCTGGTCAACAAACACTCCTCTCCATTTCTTTCTATTTCTGGATAATGGCACATAAACTAAGGGAGTGTCCACAAAAGTCCAGTAAAGGAAGTAATGGGTGCACACCCTCACCCATTGAACGACAGTGGGTGTTATTAAACCACACAAAGTACAACAGTAATCAAATGTACTCATTTAGTAAGGTGTTCCAGACACACTCTCAGATATGTGATAGAGAGTTCAAAAATAGACATGCAGCAGGACCAGAGATATTGTCCAGTTTCCAGACTACAGACTGTACAAAACAAAGTCTCAGTGACATCCCACATTTGATACTGAAGAGAGGGTGTGAAGCCCAAAGATGGTGGTCGTCATATTGGAAATGCTACCCCCAACTAACTTTGGGCTGATCTAAAAACAGGTAAAGAGGTGGAGTAATGCCAATGCTATGCAGACTGTCAAACAGCTACAATGCATCAACCTGAGTCAAAGTAGCCACACCCTCCTGACTCCTAGCCTTAATGAGAACAACCATGTGCAGTTCTGAATTAAGAAATGAGGTAAAGTGACCAAAATTGTTTTTTTATACCAGGCAGTAAACAGGTTTATTTAGACTTTTAAAATGGGCTGTAATGGGGTTTCCCAGGCACTGGAGCTAGCCTCAAGTGGATACTGGAGGAACTGTTTGTTGCTGTTTTGCATTTCCACATTTGCTTCATTTTTCAACACCAGAAGCTACAGATTAGTTAAACCCTGGTGATAATATTACCCATAATGCATATCACCAACACACAGGAAGATCAGGTGTGTTATTATAGATTTTTTGTTCTGTAATCTTAAAGTCCAACTGGGCCCCTGTCAGAAAAATAAATATGACCACGCTCTGATGAAGACTCCGTGAGTGTCGAAACGGTTGGCATTTTCTCCTGACTGTTACCTTTATTAAACTTTATGCCCTGAACTATTAAAGGCTTTTAAACTTATGCCTTGACTCAAGCTAGCATGCCTGAAGACAGCTGCATGGCTTCCCCCCTTTTGACAGTATTGCTTTATTCTTCAGGAGCACCTAGCTTCTACCTGGAGTTTACCATATTTAATCAGTTAATCCTTAAAATAGGAAACTAGGGGCACTGGTGGCCTAGCGGTCTAAGTGCCCCACATACAGAGGCTACATTCCTCGTCACAGGGGAAGAAACTAGAACTGATTTGTCAGATTTTATTCAGCCTTCTCTGGAAAAAGGTATTTATTTAACTTTTTCCACATAAATTCTAGTCATTACAAATGCTTGTTCACATTCTGATGTGCAAATTGCTCATTGAAGTCATTTTTGATGCATTTATAGACCAACAAAAAATCTTCCTCATGTAATGATGAGTGAGTGACGAGTGTTTTTGTTGAGTCTTCAGCAAATACACTTAACTGCTGCATGACTTTGAGCATTACATTTTAACTAGATAGCATGTGTTTTGTGTATTTACCGTGCAACACATGTATAATGTTGAAAAACGGTGTAACTGAACATGCACGTAACCCTGTGCATCCTGGGTGCACAACAGAGTCTCTGTTTTGGACAGAGTGAATCAAATTAGGAAACACCAGCTGTGTGTGCACGCAAGGTACGTGTGTGTGTGAGTGTGAGACTGTATAATTATTTGAATGTGTGTGTTTGTTTGTGTAGCTAGGGAACAGTCGCACAGCTGCTGTTGGGAGTCAGTGATACCTGCACGGAGGTATCACTGCAGCCTGTCTGAAGTATCACAGGTCATTGAGTTCATTTGGAGAATCTCCACTTTTACTTTCCTCTCTGAGATTTTAACCATGCTGCTGTGGAGCATTCACATTGAAGGCTTTTATGGCAAACCTTAGAGGAAACAACAAGACTGTCAGATAATTTCTCATTCATTAATATAAGAGCAATTCTCTTATATTAGAGATAAGCCCTTCAGGAGTCAATTGAGTGAATGAAATGAACGTAGGTTCATAAAAGCTTTGATACAAAAACAAAACACAAGTACAGCTGGGTTTCCTACAGCGGCATTCAGAGCTGAACAATGAAGCTAAATGTGTCTAATTCACAGAGTCAGTTCACAAACAATTCTTACTTTTACTGCCAATTGAATCATGGATTAATTGTTTGGCTACCAAATAAACAATAATTGATGTCAGCCTCAGTTTTCAGTGATAACATACCTAATCTTGTGCAACATCCTTGAAATCAGTTGTACCAAGATAAAAATGAATTATACTGTAATAATGCAACATTTAGTTTAGGTTTAACTAAATGTAAAGAGGATTTATGTCGATGCTATGGTTATTTTAGATCAATCTTTATCAATCAATCTTTATTAATTTAGCGCCAAATCACAACATATGTATCTTAAGACGCTTTTACAAACAGACTGTACTCAATGTTATATTATCAACAAAGACCCAAAATCAAGACAGGGTAAGATCAAGTCCTATCTTACAGACAGGACTCAGTCTGATCTCATCTTAATCCGCCATGAGCAGAGCACCTCGCAGTATTTAACAAGTTACAGTGGCGAGAAAAACTTCCTTTAACAGGCAGAAACCTCGAGCAGAACCAGACTCATGTTAGAGAGCCATCTGCTGAAACTGAGTTGGCTTGGGAAGACGGATAGAGAAGATTAAGAGAGAGTGAGAGAGATGATAGTAGTGAGATGGATAGCAGTAGATGCAGCTGGCCATCTATGTCAGCGACTCTAAGGAACCTATGAGACAATAGAGCTCAGGGACTCCGGAAAGGTCTCTGGTTGATGATGAGGGAGGTTTTGGTGCCAGTGATCTTTTTTGGCTGATTCTGCATTTTTATGCTGAATCTGAAGGCGAGGGATGTGATTCCGACATCAGAGATGTTCTGGTTTCTGTTCGTAGTACAAGTAGTATCACCGAGTAGTGTTTTGGCAGGCTGTGGTAGTAGAATGAATCGGCTAACCTGGGACCCATCTGCAGTCATCTAATTACGATTTAGCTTTAATTACCATACTGACCTGATGCAAGTTTTTCTTTTCCTCTACTTCTGAAAAAGGTGGGATCCAATTAAAATCAGGGTTTCATTATATTCAGTGGATGAGGCCACTTATCTATAAAAAGCTTGAATACTCCTTGTGACTGAGACCAGCTGTCACTCACTGCTACCATGCCAGGTGAATGAAAGATGGAGTGACACAGTGATCAAAGTTGCACAAAAGTAGGACAAGTTAACCAACAACTGAGTCGGAGCTATGATGCTTTTTTTTTTTTAAGAATATGGTTCTCAGTGCAGCAGAGACATTCAACTTCTGTCAAACAGCCAAGAAACATGTTGTCAAAGTGTTTAATGTCTGAATATGGTGAGCTTGAAAGGACCATCTATGAGTATGCTTCTGAAACACAGATCGGAGGTGAGCCCATCACCAGACCCGTCATTCATCCAATAGATTCCTCAATCCTGCTACTGTAAGTGCTTCATATGATACGATACGATACGATGTACTTTATTGTCCCCATAGGGAAATTTGTCTTTGACATCAGTGCTGCATATGTTACCTGCTCCTTCAAAAATCACCACAATGACATAAGAACACATAAAGAAAAAATAAAAGATACAATAACTAATACATTCATTCATAAAACACACAGCATAATCTTAAAGAGAAAGCCCCCTAACACTGTCCCAACCCTAACAGGCTATTTACTATTTAAATTTGAATAGAGATCGGCACAAAGGAGTTTTTAAAACGATTCAATTTACACTTGGGGACTCTGTACCTTCTTCCAGATGGTAAAAGTTCATACTCAGAGTAAAGGATGTGCAACAAGTCTACAAGTATTCTCTGAGCCTGCCCAAGAACACACTGCTCATAAATGGCCTGGAAGGGTTGCCAGTCTTCCCTGTGACCTTCATGGCAGTCTGCACCAGGCAAGAGAGTTTGGTTTTGAGCTGAACAGAGAGGTTACCATACCATGCTGTCATCCTATACCTAATAATACTCTCCAGTACAGCCTGATAAAACAAAAACATAGCCTGCTGATTCACACCAAACACCCTGAGCCGACGAAAACAATACAATCATTTACACATGTTCACATTTATTCCATTTAAATGGAAAATTTAAATGTGCTTATGGTGTCATTGACTAGCATTGCATAATACTGAGAGGTGTTTCAAATTTCAAGTCCACTCCGTTCAAGGTCCCACTTGGTCCACAGGGAATGCAAAAATCAACACAAACAGAGTCCTTCACAGGAGCTTTGATTGTTACAGCAGCTTGTGCTTTATAACCTCTCCTGGATGATAATAGATTCTGCTCATGAGGTGTGAGCTGTGGATATCTCTTAAGTTCAATAAGTGTTTTTTAAACAGAAAAGACTTAATGTGTGACAGCCAGGAAAAAACATCCATGAAAAACATAACAGCCTCCCTCCAGAGCATGAAGGTTAAATAAAACATATGAGCTGACAGATATTACCATGGAGACAGTCCAGAGGGAAGAGACAAGACCTGCTCTTTTCTCCTGCGTCTATTTCTCTCTGTCTGGGCAGCTGATCGGTATTTAAATGAAGGAGATTCTTCCCTCGTCCCTGTCAGGCTCCCAGCAGCGTGAAAAAACCTGCACTACACCCTCCACACCCCCCACACCCCCACACCCACCCCCCCCCCCTGCAGCATTCAACACTCACATGTCTGCAGCTGACAAGAGGCCGAAACCAATTAGTCCACTCACACTTCAACCTGTGGATTCTCCTCAAAATAATCATCTGATGTTTGTTAAGGCTGAATGTAATAATCTCAGACTGTGAGTGCTGCTAGGCAACAATTCAATGAGTAAAATGTTATGATTTATGCGGCCTCAATTTAAGTGTAAATGTCATAAAAAGATGTTTAATGACTCTAATGTGCAGCCTCTTAAAACCTACAATCAGCATGTGACAGTATAATATCAGTAATTTTCAATTCAAGCTCTAACAAACCTTGGATCGGCCTGCGATCATCTGACAACAACATATGCCTCTGGGAGTTATGTCCAACTTCTCTGTATATCAGTGTAGCCAGTGGTTAGCGACCAACAGCTTAAAATGAATACTTCCTTTATGGTGTGCTGCATTGTTTACAATCAGGGCAGGTATAGTCCATATTCACTGCTTGAGTCACAGTTATAAGCAACTTTTGGGAGCGGCAGTAGCTCAGTCCATAGGGACTTGGCTTGGAAACTGGAGGGTCGCCGGTTCGAGTCCCAGTGTTGACAAAGTTTGGCAAGTGGACTGGTGGCTGGAGAGGTGCTGGTTCACTTGCCTGGGCACTGCTGAGGTGCTCTTGGGCAAGGCACCGAACCCCCAACTGCTCAGGGTGCGCTGGTTGATGGCAGCATCCTCACTCTGACATCTCTTCCTAAGTGCATGTCCACTGCATGTTTGTAAAATTGTATGTATATACCAAAAAACTGTGTGTGTAGTATGACCAGAAAAATAACACGAGTGGTAAAAATTGAATTTCCCCCATGGGGATTAATAAAGTATGTTTCTTTCTTTCTTTCTTTCTTTCTTTCTTTCTTTCTTTCTTTCTTTCTTTCTTTCTTTCTTACTAAGCGACTAAGCAGCTGTTTCTTGGTCACATCCCCTGGGTCAGTACCTGTTCATCTGTTTCTGGTAGGTCTCAGTTTCACTATAAATAGTAAGTAACGACAAGGTTTCTGAAAGCTGTAACCCCCCCTAAAAAAAAAATCTTGTGATTTACTTGCAATTAATGGTTCAAGCTGCAGATTTGTAAAAAGTGAAAATGTAAGCTTTGTCAGATCTGTCCTCATAAAGTGAAGAAAGCAACTTTTCAAACGTTTGTTGAATGGAGGTTGGCTCGATCATTTCTGATGCATTTCAGGAAGTCAGGAAAGCTCAACCCTCATTGGCTTCGTCCAGGAGGTGACCCTTGCCTCCTGGATGCCTCTCTTTAAAAGTGTTACAGGCGCCTCCACCTGGGAGGAGTCCTCGGGGTAATCCCAGAGCTCGCTAGAGGGATCATATATCTAACCTGACCTGAGAACTCCTCGGGATTCCCCAAGGAGGAGCTGGAAAACATTACTGGAGAGAGGTTGTCTGGGTCAGATTGCTTAGATTGCTGCACCCGCAACCCAATCCTGGATAAGTGGACTAAAGGGATGGATTATTGGCTTTGACAATGCAGCATCAAGGCTACACTTGCATGCAGGTATCTGTTTACAGAGATAGATAAATTGTCTTGGGATTATGGCCAATGGGATCAGGGAAGTCATGTCACAGTGGATCAGGTTCTGCCTGTTTTTGCTCTCCATACAGACTATTTTTCCCGCATACACTAAAGCCTGTTGATTTGCGATCTCAGTTCTTGTTGGAATACAAATGAACTAAAATCAGAAAAAATGAAACTTGAAAAATAATCTAGATACTTGAGAAGTAGGGGTGGGAATCGAAAACCGGACCCGACTTAGAACCGGTTCCAGTTAATCAGTTCCATCAGAATTGTACACCTCAAATGTTATCGATTCGTCTTAACGATTCATTTCCCAGCATGATGTCACGTCGCGGTAAGTTGCATTTTGTCACACACTCTGCGGCGCAGAACTCCTCGGTGCAAATACCTCAAATATGCTGAAGCATTTGTCGACTCGGCCTCGAAGCTCGGGGTTCGCGTCGGGCTGAAGTGGAGAAGGTTTCCATGTCACCATGTTCGCGTAGGGGAGGTGAACCTCCGCATACCTCTCCCCTTTCGGAGACGGGACGCTTTCCCTCTGACTCACGCGGCAAAAAATGAGGCACCGAGAGCGGGTAAAATATCTCCGACACCTGACCCCTGGAGGAAAAGCGTCTTTCCTCTCCAAATTCAAAGTATTTTCATCCAGGCTCGAGGGGCCACGTCTGGACTCACGCGGCCGAGAATGAGGTCAACCTATTGTTCAGTATGTTCAAGTTGAATATGTTCATGTTCAGTCTTGTGCAGACATAATTTTTGAGAAATAAAATGGTTCCTTTTGGTGCAGAAGACTGTGTGGAACTACTTTTTTCCCCTCAAAAAATAAATCAGGAATCGTTAGGAGAATTGATAAGGAATCTGATTGATAAGCAGAATCAATAATGGCATTGACATTGATAAAATCTTATCAATTCCCACCTCTATTGAGAACAGATTTATATTTTTATGTAAAATCTTCAGCGATTTAGTATTATACTAAGTACTGTCAAAATCCCACTGTACATAGTCTTTTGCACCAACATTGAATAAGCTGAATGAAACACAACCTTACCAAAACATCACAACACGCTGCAACTAAAAATATTAAAGTCATAAAGACTTCATTGAGCAGCCTGCCAAGAGTTGTCTCTCTGCTCCTGACATCCTGATTGAAACCTGAGGGAAGCATTTCAATCTCTCATCTCATTACCACTTATTGTATAATTTGGTCTCACATGATGCCTTGGTGCACTCACAAACTCAATATGACGTTCTGGTAATGGGCCAGACAGTAACAGCAAACTCACACAGGCTTCTTGGCTTCCTGTAGAAACATTTTCCAAACGCTGCCATATTACAGAACAGCATGCTTTATTTCTGTTTGAGGCAGCCGCGCCGTGAAAACCGCAGGAAGTTTACAAGAGAAGCAGCTGGTGTGAAAACAGGCAGTTAAAACCTCTCCGTGCTATACATCTGTTTTTTTCCCTGAGCAGAACCGCACACATGTAACTAATAATATCACTGCCGTTTGGGGGTGCTAAGACTGAATTTGCAGCTGCTGTCGTTTTAAATATTATTGTTTCAAGATTTAGTTTGATATAGAAAAATGATTCTACCACTGCTGCATGTATAAGCCTTTAAAAAAAACATATACCAAAGGAGTGAAAAGCTAAATGAACCAAACAGCTCTCTTAGTGTTTGATGCTCAAAGAAAAGGTAGAGATAAAAGATTAACTTTTTCCAGAGAGTTTCTTACACCTCCAAATCCAGTCAAACAATAATGTAAGAATTACATTAAAAATGCTAAAAGGTCAGTGGTTTATCGTTGAATGTGTGTTTGGGTTGCCGTTACGGGGGGTTCGCCGACTGATCCACCAGCAGACTTGGGCTTAAAAATGATGCCATCGGTGCAGTGTGTCAGCGCCTGTAACAGGCGTGTTTTGACCTCTGCACAAAGATGCAACATCCACCTTTAAAAAACAGTTGATGGTTCTTTTGGTTGCATATATTTTCCAGTGTGTATGTATCAGAGTGACCACATCACCATGTCCAGGTTAGCTGTTTTAAGTGCCAAAAGGTGTGAATCACTGTGCTATGCTCGCCATCTTACCGATTCAGTGCAAATGCGTAGTGGAACTTCACGTGAGGATGAGCCATGGGGTCAAAGGTCGGGAGCTTCTCCAGAGTCTCCACCAGCTTCACGATGGATTCATAATCCTACAAGACAAGAAAGGATAACACTCATGAGCAGCTGTTGAGCTTCCACCCTGGTCTGTGATGAGCTGTGTTGGACTGTTGTTATTGTTTCTCTGCACTAGTTTGTCCTCTAAACACACACTTGAGATCATGAAGGTGGTGAGCTGCTTTGAAGGTCAAGGTGGTACATTTCTGATGTCCTTTTATTTATTCCGTCTCAGACTCAAGGCTCTGCAGAACACTGAAAACACTTTAATAATTGAGTGGTCCCCTTCATCACATGTTGTTACCCCTACATGGTTACTATACCCAATGCATGTTGAATAATTCAGCACGTCCTCAATGCTTGTTGTTCTAATGAATGATACATGAGGCTCAGCGCTGCCTGTGGTGAGTGGGACGATCTGGACGGTGAGTGCCATCGCAATGTGGAGACTAAAGAGAGGAGAAAGAGCGGCTGGTTTGAGATGAGTAGACCTAAAGCTTCGCCCAGGGCTCTCTACAGGCGGTCTGCTGTGGCCTCTGTCAGGAAGCTGGATCTCATAAAGGGATACTGCTGACAGATTCATGCTGATGTAGTGACCCTTCTCTAACTAGTACAGTTCGTTTGTACAGTAGCTTCATCTACCAAGGTCACAGACACCAGCAGCATGCACAGATAATCTGCACTGAGTCAACAAATTGTTTGTAATGGGTGTAATGCCCCACTTTACTTCATTGTTGTGCTTCAAGTTCTTGCCTGTCCTTTACTAGAAAGTCTGTTCTCAGGATTTTAAAACAGGGTGAAATTGGCCGGTGTGTGTCTGCATGTTTTTGACTGGGGTGGCCAAACTGTGACTCTGACTTATGCAGGAGTGGCATAAAGAATGTGTGTGCACAGACACAAACGAAGAGCATGTATTTTACCTTTCTCAAATCAAAGTATCAAACAGATCTTATAATCCTGAGAATAGGTTTTTTACCTTCAAAAAGCATCACACCAAAGTAGCCACATCCAAATCTGCTTCACTTAATTGCTTATGAACTCTAAAAGAAGATGTTTGTCCAAAGTTTTAATCCCCCTGTTATGTTGTGGGTCAAATTGACCCTTTTTAAAGTCTATTTTAGGCAATATGGCTTCCAAACCTGCTAAATGCAGCATACAAATATGGGCAGCATGTGACAGAAGAGGTGTCTTGTGTTAATTTATCAACATCACTTCATAAAAAAATAAATAAAAAGTAAAATAAAATAAGAAAACTCCATGTCATGTAAAACTATTGTATTTATATTGAGGGCTTTCCAATGTACATTAAAAAAAGTTTTAACATGAATTTTAATAAAAAACAAGTGAGTTATCCTCATTGAACCATGATCTGTGAGACTTAAAGAACACAAATGGACTAAATCTTAATTTAAATGGTTATTAATGGAGTTAAAAATTAGATTACAAAAAAAAGTGTTTTGGGATTTTTTGGGGTTCTGACTTTTTTGGATAATTGAATATGCCCCGGGTCAAATTGACCCAGTAACATTATTCCTGATCCAGAGAAACGAACATATCAGGAGGGTTAAAGGACAAAAAAAATAATATGCTACATTTTGGCAATGACAGCTATAAGAGTGTGTTGTAACACAGCCCAAATAGTTGGTTGTAGTGTAAGTCTTGTCTCTGGCATGGTAAATAGCCATATAGTTTGGCTTTTGGGGAAGCGCCACTGGGGGCCAATCAGATTTCGATGTTTTTCAATGTTTCATTGAAAAAATTTAAAGACTTTTGGTATCTCTTCGCCTGAAAATCGCTGAGTCATCAGGCGAAAAGATACCAATTCAAGTTGCATTTTGCTTGTTGCATATCAATTATTTCAATTTTCTTTCAGATGCACCATTAATCACAAGAAAGGCAGAAACAACAACAAGGAAGCATCTTTGGACTCTTGTGTTTTCATAAAATGGGCATGTAGAAGTGAGGAAAACCCTTTTCTAATGTACTTCAAATAACATACGAACAGAGTGGCAACAATATAAACTAATTATCTAAATCTGTGATTCACCACAGGCAGCCTGCTGAATAACACATGATACCAGTGTGTTCATGTTCACAGAGTTACAAGGATTAGGTGTACCTGGATGTCCCGGTACGTGAGCAGCAGGTTGATAACGATGTCCACTGAGAGGCACTCCACGTTGTCGAGCCGCTGCTGGATGCGGCTCAGCTCAGTGGCCAGCTCCATGCCGGTGTACAACTCTCGAGCCTTACGGATCTCATTCAGGATCGTCTCGCGGAAATACTGGCTGTGATAGAAGAAAATGACACAACAGAGGTTATTGTTTTTACTATCAATCCCAGATTCTGTTATTCAAAGAAATACAACATCATGATGTTTCCTGTAATGTCCTTTTAACACAGTACTGATCAAATTGTTTTAGGCAGTTTAGTTTCTCCTTGAGGGGCAATTCTAAATAATTATTATCATTTTCATTACTTTTTGATTTCCTGCCTGCAAGAGGCATGACCCAATAAACCTTACTTTGAATATTAAACCATTAACACTCAAGTAAATGATCCGATTTCTTTATAAATACAGAACTGGAAGCTCTTCTCTGATGAGCTCTTTGATATTCTTGAATGCACATAAAATTGTGAATACAACCTTTAGTTCAAGTATATGGATGTATAGCCCATAGGTGAATGTTTTTACAGGGACATTTGTTTGATCTTCACTCACTTTACATGAATTGTTACATAATAATAATAATAATTCATTTTATTTATAGGTGCCTTTCTGGATACCCAAGGTCACCTTACAACATAGCAATAATAAAAGCAACACTAAACAGTAAAAAATACATACATTAGAATAAAGGTACAATACTAGAAACATGAAAGGGGGAGGGGAAGTCATTCCAGTCTCAGGGAGATGGATTAGAGTGCATATGCTTGGTGGAAAAGGTGAGTTTTTAGGCGGGATTTGAAGGTGGTGGGCGAGGTGGAATTTTGTACGTTCAGGGGGAGAGAGTTCCAGAGGCGGGGGGCCGAGCGGCCGAAGGCTCTCGACCCCAAACATGAAATATTATTATTCTAAAAGAAATATTTAGGGTGCTTTTACACCTTTATTTTTTGAGAATAGCACAGTGGATAGAGCAGCAAACTAGGAGAGAGAGAGCGGGGGAATGACATGCAGGAAAAGGGCTGCAGCCTGGAATCGCACCCGGGCTGCCTGCTTTAAGGGGACGCAACTTTTCCACAAGGGAAAACCTGCGCCCACTCTAACATTGTTCTGTTTAGTATCTAGGGTCTCCTTGAGTGTTTCAATACCACAGCCCTACACAGGATATTCACCGTACAAATCTGTTTCATTTCAGTAAGCTTCATAGATTACATTTTCTTGTTCATTTACTTCAAATAAGCTAATAAAGATCCGATTTTGTATCTGAACCAGGACTCATACAGGAATCATCTGATGCAGATTGTTGTCACATCCCACACTCCTCTGCACTCTCCTCGCTGCAGGGAGTTGTAAGGTTAAGGCCTGAATACCAAATAATGACTCACTACATTCTCTCAATTCACATAATAAATCTGTTCCATGTGAGTTGGCTGACTGAAATTGAATTACACTTCATTTGTGCAGGAATTTGGCAACACTGATAGCCTGTTTCAAGAATCAGTCTGAGCAGAGCAGAAAAAATATTACAAAATGAATCACTGATAATTCATAGCACTGCTTTCATGCCGCATAGCAAACTGAATTTAATCTGTGTTCAATTGGTTATTATTTATAGCCGTCATAAATAGAAGGCATGCTCCTTTACACAATGTACTGAATGCATAGCTGAAAGATACCCCGGATTGATGAGATGAAATCTCTCTGCAGGGCTCACTGGTTATAAATGTTCTTCAGGAGACAAAAGCTTTATCAGAGCGCACGTTTTTCTCTCCTGCAAAACCCTGAGTCACTACTCCAGGAGCTGAGTGAGAGCTGACTGGCTGCATGTTGTATTGCCTGATGGCAGAAAAGCTTAAAATATTTCTCCAACAGCTGAGGTGGTGATAAATGTTTTTCTCTCTTTTCAAAATGTGGCGCACCACGCAAGTCAAAGTTGAGGGATGTGCTACATAAAAATGATAACAGCAAGTAAAAATTGTGAAGAGTGGGACAGTAAAACAAAGGCCGCAGCAACAGATCTGTTACAACATTCAAACACGAGTTGAAGTACTTTCTCAAAGAACTCTGGGATTTTCCTACAAATCAAATTACCAGGTAGCTGCTGCCACCTAATTTTAGTACAGTCCCCGGCTCCTGTCAGCATTGATGGGTGTTTACATGAGGAACAGCATTTTCCAAGGTCGGTGCTTGGTCAATTTATCTATTCTAACTGTGGTTATGGCATTGTGCTGATGAAGTGGCAGCACTGTTTTGTAATCAGTCAAGTGCATCAGAAGAGATGCTGCCAAAACCGACCCTGGAAGAAAAGCTGAACGTATTTTAACTTGGAGTGCATCTATTCTTTTTGTGACTGCAGGCGAGCGTGTCTGTAGCAATAATTGTGTTCAAAAATTACAATGTAAAGCGCACGTGTGTTCATACTCACTATTATTTGTCTGTTACGTTCTCTCTGCCTCTCTTTGCCTCCCCAGCATCACCGGAGTGTAATACATTAATTAATACATGTAACAACTATTTAATTAATACTAAGTACCCTCACTTCTTGGTTACAGCATGTTATTAAAAAGTTCTGACATGCACTAATGTTTTAGAAAAATCCATATCGAAGCCGCTCGGATTTTAAATGGCACATCAAAAATATCAACACATCACACCTGTCCTCGCCAGCCTACATTGTCTGACAGTTTTTTATCGTGTCGATTTTAAGATCTTATTGATTACTTTTAAAATTTTAAATGGACAGGCTCCAAACTATTTAAGCGACCTTTAAACCCCCTATGTGCCTGGGCGGCCCCTCAGGTCTGTGGATGCATCTCTGCAGGTTGTGCCAAGATCCTGCCTTAAAACAAAAGGTGACCGAGCCTTTTCAATCAGAGCTCCAAGTTTGTAGAGCTCCCTGCCATTGACGATTAGACAGTCCACAACATTAACTGCTTTTAAATCCTCACTAAAAATATTTTTATACAAGAAGGCATTTCTCCACCCCTAATTCATGAATTTGCTCTGCATACAGAGTTTGCTTCTGTCTTTTTTCTTCCCCCTGTTTGTACCATGTTTTATGCTTTGTAATTTGCTGCTTTTTTGTTGTGAAGCACTTTGTAACCTTGTTAAGAAAAGTGCTATATAAATAAAGTTTATTATTATTATTATTAATATTTATATCGAAAATGAGTAGAGTGAAACGTGTGATTTTGATAAATAGTCACTGAGGCAGAGAGACAGAGAGGTAAAGATATAGGCATTCACAACACTGGTATAGGCTAACAGGCTGCAGCTAGGTCATGGGAACAGCTCGATATATCAGAACCATTATTCTAGGCCTGGGGATGATATTGAAAAGACTTAAGTCTATGGTGCATCAACAAACCAAAAATGTCTCCAACTGCAATAACAATATAGATCAGTCAACCCCCTATTATATGTAAATATGATAATCATTTTCTAAGGCTTGAGAGTGCAGCTTGTGAAAATAAGTGCATCCCTTTCTGTCTTTTCCTACTATCATAAGACTAGCATGTGAATGATGACACATTAGATCTTCTGCAATGGGAAATTTGGTGTTTATCTTCTACTTAAATCAACATACACCTAAACCTGCACTGAAAATAACCCCTATGCCATTGTTTTCCATTATGATCTTGCTTTCAGGATGATACCTGTGATAAGAACTAGTCAGGTAACATTGCATTCAGAGGAACTTCTTGTTCGCAGGACTAGCTTTACATAGATTAAAATTTTTGCTTCCTCAAACTCATTGATTTGCTGTCAGTGATAACCTGTTTCCTTCAACTGATGCAGTACCAGAAAATTCATGATTACATGGACATCTAGCTCTTCTCAAAGCCAAATACAATAACCAAATATTACTTAAGAAAGACAAAGATTTTTTTTCTGCTTAACCAATTACAACCAGAAACTCTTCAATTGTTTTATTTTCAAAACAATATCATGTAAAGATGTGTGAGAGAAAAAGCTTGCACAGCTAGCAAGCTAAACAGAGAAGATGTAGCCATGACTTCACGTTGGCTAGCTAAAGCTATAACTGAATTTACATCCTAATTTTGCCCTGGCTGTTGAATGTGATGATACATGTTCACTTTAGATTAAACAATATTACCCTATATGTTGTTCTATATCACTATATGAAACATTAAGTGGATTAAGTAATGATAGCAAAACACATCTAGCATTAGCTTATTTCAAGCTAGGAGTAGTAACGTTAGCTTTGTACTGAAGTGGTAGCTGTTAGCTTTTAGCTAAGAAATGTACAGGATTTCAGCTAAATAGTTTTTAAAAATAAAGTATAATATGTTTAAATTTAGACTTTGAAGAATGTAGAGTTTTTTTGGATTAATTACAATAGTGTTAATTAAGGTTTATACTGAAACAAGCAACAGTGAAAGACACTTTTGTAGATACATAGATTCAAAGGCAGAATGCAGTAACTTTTGTTCGTCTATAGTCAGCATAAATGTGCATAAAGCGAAATACAACCTTGAAAATCTGCTGTAAGATGCAGTAGCTTGAAAACAAAAAGCTGTTGTCCTGATATATTGCATATCATCCCTGTTCAAGATCACTTGCTATCACTTGGTGCCTCTCTCCCCTCCCTCCATGACATTTACTCTTCCCGCCTCACCTGAAAAAACCCTGCGCATAACAGGCGACCCCTCCCACCCGTCTCACAGCCTCTTCAGCCTGTTGCCATCAGGAAGGAGATTACACAGTCTCTGGGCCAGAACCAGCAGACTGAGGGACAGTTTTATCCACCAGGCAGTCAGGATGCTGAACTCTCCCTGTTTTGCCTCCTCTTCCCATAGTGCCCCCTTCACAGACTTAACCCAGTCACTGACCCCCCCCCCCCCCCCCCCCCCCCCCCCCCCCTAAAACAACGTTGAGGAGGTCTGTCATCCTCAGGAGTGAAATGCACAAACTCACTTTGATTTTAAATTGCACTATCGCAAAGTTTGTGCACTGTTTTTAAACTATATTTTATTATTTTTATTAGCTTACTCTTTTTATTTTAGCGTAACTTTTTCTAGATTTCCTGTTTATCTGTCGTTGCTAGGGTCTGAGAGAGAAACGTAATATCAAATCCTCTGTATGTCTGGTGCATACTGCAGTTTTGGGACAATAAAGAAGACTTTGAACTTTTAAACTTTACAATAATGGCAACACATAAGTAGCCTGTGTTTAGAGGGAATGCTATTTATGAATTTGAAAACCCACTGAAATGCAGCAGCCTAGAAGTCATTTGTAACATCAATACAGTGAACAAAGTGTAGTTTAAAAACACACAGAAAAATCTCCAGTCATTGGTCCAGAGCAGCCACTTTCAGTCTCTCGCTGTACTTACTGGGAGTTTGCCTGTGACACTTTGAGCAGCTGGGCGAAGCGGTCGAGCAGCGGCATGCAGATTGGTCCCAGCAGCATCTCAAAGCTGGGCTGCATCAGCTCGGTAAGGCCCTTCATCAGGCTGCTCTCACAGCAGTACACCTTGTTGTGGGGCGTCACCATGTACGGGATGAAGGTGTAGTTTGCTGAGCATGTCTGTTGAGACAGAAAATATCACTATGGTGAAATTTATGTGTCAACTTAGCGATGAACTTGCACACTCAACTTTTAAATACAGACCGTGTTTTTGCTAATAATGGGTAGATTTATGACTGCAAAAATGTAGTATATTACACGTTATAAACATTCAAAATTATCCTTGCAGTACAAGATGTGCATTCACAGTTAAATACAAGTAATCATTTAGTGATTACCTTATCTAAACCACGCACCCTGCACTCTTTACAACCAACTTTATGGACATTGTATAGTAAACAGTACACTGTAAAGGGAGGAAGCAGACTGCCTGGAGGAAGTCTGAAATGTTTCCCCTGTTGGAGACAGTTACAGGTAATGACATGAGGCTCAGGCTCTGATCGGCAGACACTGAAAATGGTGTTTATGTAGCAGCAAGCAGGGTGGCAGATTTGTATCAGCGGTGACAGCCTCATTAGTAGCTGCTGCCTTATAACCACAATCACTTACAAATTCCAAGCAGAAAGAGAAGTCTTGCTGCTCACCTACTGCAAAGCTCTACCCTGTTATTTCCTGCAGCTGTGGCATTCAGGAGTAATACTGTCTTAAGTCTGTTTCAGTTTTAGCAGCAGTCGTAGCACTTTAAGTGTTTGACTTTATTTACTTAGCTGTAATGCTAAACATATGTGTTTTGTCTGGAGGGAGATTCCTGTACTCTGTATCTGTATTTGTTTTAAGTGCACATTATCCTCAAGCCGCGGTCATGATGCTCCTGTTGCGGTGGTCCACCACTGCTGAATAAACACAGAGGAAACAAGTGCATGTGGTGTTTACAGACAGATAAAGAGAGAAAAAAACACACAGAGAGAGAAAGGCATAGAGAGAGACAGACAGAGAGACATAGAGAGAAAGGCAGGAAATCCACTACTGCCATCCTCGAGAAACATCCGAGATCTTTTCAATGCAAGCTATTCCCAGAATGTCAGATGTGTGTTGAAACAAAAACATAAGAGCGTCTGAAGGCGGTTGGGCTGCTACCCAGCTGCTTCTTGACTGCTTTAATATTCCATCATGGTTTCAGCTTTTCAGCCGTCTCTTTCAGAAAACAGTCTGACTACCAGGAGGAAAAAAAAGGAAGTGAAATGAAGGTGTGGCATTGAAGAAATGAAAGCAATTTGCAGACTTCCTTTTGTGCAATAGTGGTTGGTGACATCACCTGTTGCTGCAGCGTTGATGCATGCCTTTAAGAATAAACCTGTGACCCCTTCAGTCTATAACAAGTTTCAAAAATCCTCAAGCTATATTTAGCCCTTTTGTGTGTAAGTGCGATTCATGCAGTCATGCATGAGGGTCATATGACCTGGTTTGTTTTCACAGACTGATGCATATTTCAGAGCGGCTGCAGGTCATATAAAAAGCTAACCTCTGCTAGTCACCAACAGGTATCAAGTTTCTCAGCTTCCAGTGAAACACATGTGACTGTTACAGCTCATGGGGATTTTAGTGAATGTGACAGCGTCAGTTATTTAGTTAATGAGTCATCTGCTCTGTTAGCCTTGACGATGGTCCATCTATCTATTTGTAGGTATTGCAGAATAGTATTGGAGCTGCGAGCCCACGCACTCACCTTTACAGTGGTAACCACACAGCACAATGTCAGCACTTAATTTTTATGACTCTACCAACAGTCATTAATTACTTGAGGAAGTAGCCAATACCTACAGCCACACATAATCACATAATAAAAACTGTAGTTCATTGAGGATCCGCTCGAGGCTTGCTCCGGAAGTACCAGAAGTCACATACACATGAATAGGAAAAAGAGGATCTTTACAGCAGAAATAAACATGTTTACAGCCTGGTGCAAAAGGCGAGTGTAGTCTGGATAGCTCATGTCTCAATCGGCTCACACTGTACGGAGGATGAATTTTTTTCTAACGCAGCAATTTCGAAGATATTGAGATTACGAGTCTTCCAATGAGAGGCACAGCTGCCTGTGGGAACACTGTAGCTGTTGGCTAGGAGGCTCAAACTCTGCCTCTTTACGTCAAACTGGCTCGACAGCAGCAACATGGCTGCTGCCGCTGATTGGCCTCAAAACAGCGCTTCAGAAACAGATGGGTGACGTCACGGATACTACGTCCATATTTCATACAGTCTATGAGTCCGGCACTATCATGACTGCACACGCCAATCTGTGTTGGGGTGCTAAGAGGAAATCTGGTTGGGAGGGATAGTTTTGACATTCAAAGTCCCTCTCTCTGAACAGATGTTTACTCTGTGACTACCAACAGCAGCTTTAAGGACCAAGCAATCATCTATAAAATCATTCAAAAGTCAGCTCAAGAGTCATAAGCTGACGTAAGCAAAAATAACCTCTTTTGCAACAAGCAACCAACACCTGCCATGTCAGTTGGAGAAACAGAAGATGGTTGCTTTTGTTTACTTCTTTGTAAAAATGAAGACTCATTGTTTTATAATTTACTATAAATTTGGCGTAGTAAGTCTGCTTTTGTTTGGCACTTCTGAGAACAAAAAGCTTGACAGGTTTAGCAACTTTTAGCTAACTTAGCGTGGGATGAGTTAGCGTGACTGGCATTTTTGATTGTTTCCTGTGCCTTTCATTGCCAACTCTCTCATAAAGCTGGAAGTAGTGTTTCTATTTAGTCTAGCTCCCTCAAACAAAGGAAGGGGGCTCTGATAATGAGAGTTCATTATTATATATGATTATAGTGTTTAATTTCATAAAATATAGAATGCTTGAGTGTCATGCTTTTTGACTGCGAGTTCACTTGACTTGGTTACTTGCACAAGAGCAGTTCAGTCAGACAACTCACGTTTCAATTGTTTATTGTAACAGCAAATACATAGGACATGTTTGGCGCCCAGGCTCCGGCCTCATCACTCCCTGCAGATAAGTTTACATGCAGACATTGAGGAGTGATGAGCAAAACATACTGAACACCCCCAGAGCCTGCAGGTGGATGCTGGGGTGGCGGTGGGGATGAAAGAAAATTCAGCAATAGGCATGCAGGGCAGCAGAGGCGTTGACAGGCAGAGGGAGAGATGGGAGATTTTCTCTGTTTAATTAGACTGACAATTTGAGAGGCAGAGGGTGGGACTGGATGATGGTTATGAGAGTGGGTCATGTGAAGTGTATAGCAGTGCAGCTCGAGTTGTCTGCCTGAACTAGCTCCCAGGCATCGCTCCATTTTTTTTATTGTCTGAAAATCCCTCAAGACCTTTTTTGATTAACTGTATGTGATTAAAACATGATGTAAATGTACTTAAAACTTTGTAGGTGTATTACTGCGAATGAATACATCTTCAAACTGCTATTAAAATGTTTTTTTTTTAGGCACATGCAGAACAAACAGCCTCAATGCCCTCCAAAACACGGAATGTGCAATAAAAAGATCAAAACTCTGCTGATATTGCAAATTTAAGTGTGCTTTTATCTGCACAGAGGCTGGTTAAGAGCACACACACCAGAGCAGAGGGCTGTTAAGTGCCTTAATAGAAAAAAGACAGAAAGAGAACAAAGACAGCAAGGGCGCATATATAAAGGGAATGGTGGGTTCGCACTCTCACACTGTGGGAGATAAGCAGCTCTTCTCACATGGAGAGGGTCAGTGTCAGAGAGCGATGTTTCATGCAACACGGGGCCACCTCCTTTAAGTGAAAAGCCACTTAAGAGAGCTAAGCCTTTCATGTCACACATGAACACGGACTCCTGGACAACCATGAGTCTTCTTTCAGGCGTTTCTTGATCCCATATTTTACAGGGGCTGAATTGATCTACTGAAAGAAAACATGAACATCATCTAAGATACACTAGCCTATCACTTTTTATCGAAAAATAATTAAGTGCTGCTGAATGTAACACTTTATTAAAAATTGCATCCTACTTTGTCCCTTTCGGCACACAGTAGTTGGACTACTGCAGCGTCTTCCTGCTTCCTGCTGTCCCCATCATGGAAAACAGCGACACCACTGTGCTTTTGAATGTCACATTTCACTTTGAAAACTCCCCTACTTAATGGTGTTATCTCTATGAAATAAAGAAATGAATAAAATTAATCACTGCACTTCACAGAATAAGCTCTTTTAAGCAGTCTCTAACCTCTATTACCCCTTTTTTCGACCGAGGCAGTTTCAGGGCTGGTTCGGAGCCAGCGCTCAATTGAGAACCGTTTTTCGTGTTTTGACTGCGAGTGAACTGGCTCCCGGCCGGGAAAACCGGTTCCAGAGCGGCTCCAACTCTTTGCTGGTATAGAACTGCGAACTGCGAACAGCTTACATCAGGGGCGAGGCGCTGAGTTGCCGTGATCAAAAACACAAACCAAACATGTCTCCGCCATTGTCCTGCAGCGAAAAAATAAAAGAGACTAATGGATTCCAAGGCAAAGCAGTGGTCAGCCGAGGAGACAAGCTGCCGTTGTTCCCCATCGTTCGTGTTGTGAGGGAAAGTTCGCGCTAGTGCTGCTGGGAAAAGTGGTCACGTAAATCTGACGTCATGACGTGCCTCTTCCACGGGCACGAGCGTTGGAAAAACAAACGGGTACAGTGTTGGTTCGCAAGTTCAACCAGCTCCGAACCAGGGCGAGCACCAGCCCGGAAATACAACCCGGTTCGCGTTGGTCCAAAAGAGGTATAAGTCATGGTTTTACCACCCTGGTGTTGCAGTGCAGCATTTGCTTGAATGATAAATCTTAAAGTCAAGATCATAGAGTACATTTCATTGCATTCATTTGATTACCAAATCAAGATGCTAGTAAGAATTGCTGTATATATACACTGGAGTTTTAAGCATGCGATTAAAATGCAATTAATTGCAATTAACCACTAAAATTCAGCGATTAAACCCCATTTAAAAGTTAATCCTTTGACAGCCCTTCAAAGATTGATTGTTTTTCATTGGAACATCAGCAAGTTGAGACATAAAATTCTCAAACCATGATACAGTTGTTTTCTGTGAGTTGATACTTGTGTAGTAGATGTGAAATAGGCCTGGGGTGCCAGTTTAGCTTGGTTGATGGGTTCACTGAGGCTACAGCCCTTAGTTGTAGAATCTATTTCAGGTCTAATCATGATTTGATGCATAACATCTCTTTCTCTCTTCATATTTCCTGTCCATCTCAAGCTGTCCCATCAAATAAAGATATTCATCATACACAGGGAAAAAGCCTATGAAAGAAAAAGAGGTGTAGAGGGAAAGTAATATCGCTTCATTTAGATCCAGGCCTTTAAATGTGATCAGATCAAGATCATACTGTATTTGGCTTTGGGATTTTTGAGAATAACTGTACTTTGGTTTAAATCATTTTATATTGAAACTTGGGATTTACACCGCTAGGATTTACACCAAGAAAAGAAAGACAAACATTTGTAATTCCTGCGTCTCAATGAAAGGATTTCATCACTTTTACAGTTTTTGTTTGTCCCATACATTCTCACAAATTCACTTCCTTTGAGATATTGGTGGCTGGTTGGGTTAGAGAAAACAATTTTGTGAAAAACATACCTTCACGTAAGAAAAAACCCCAGAAAGAATTATTAAAATCATAAACTGTTTGAACCACTGATATAACAAAAGTCAGTCAGAATCCCACATGACTAATCGGTAAAGAGTAGTGGGAAAACAATGTGTTCCTTTTCTCTATCCTCTCTATAAATTGCAGTCAGAAAAAAAACATTTAAAATAAATACATAAATAAAAAAACGTACATGTTTTTTGACCTCACTATTTTTTTAGGTAAATCTATATAAATGTAAGATTCACTCGCTGAGTTTAGGTTGTAGATTAGTATGCTAGTGTTGGTAAAGCACAGGCTCTACTGCACCACCTAATTTGAATGCTGCAGTTTTTGCAAGTCAAATTTTCACAACTCCTGTGCATCTCAAGTCACGCCAATGCAGCGGCTTCAACTCGTGAAACAGCCGTGATCAAACACAAACATCTCTAAAGTGGAGGTGAAAATGTTTCATTTTACATTTCTGTGAAACCAAACACTCACAGCTTCTAAACAAAAATGTGCTGCATCAGCAAAAACCTTTCTAACACCAGGAGAAGAAACATAAGGTGTAAGACACTCTGCTCCCTGCACATTGCAAAAAAAGCATATTCTTTGCACCACATTATGAGTACGTGTGATGTGTGAGAAATGGGTGAGTAATGTGTGAAAGGCAAAGGAGGAAAAATAGATTGCTTTGTGTACTTACAGTGTTCTTCTGGCAAATTATATCCTGAAAGACAAGAAGAAAAAAGTGCATTTAGAGATTTAACAAGAACATTTTGTCCAAAGGGCAGCTTTGTTTTGGACAGTGTTTCTGATTAGAATGTAAAAAAAATGCCAGAAAATTCAATACCTGCCTCTTCACTGAGTCAGGAACATTTAATCAGACGGATACTGACTTTTGGGGGGTTTGGCAGACTGTCTAACATCTTAAGAGTGTTCACTTAAAAAGCAGTGCCACTTCAGCAGGAGATCGTGCCAGCTATCATTAAAGGTAGAAATGCAGCACTGAAGTAAAAGATAATGAGGTTTCATCATTTTCAGTGAGTGTTTCATGAGGAAGGAAACACATTCAATGTGTTTGTCAGGCACTTTTGTTTAGAATGAAACTCCACAGAGCAAGATTTACATAAGGGCAATGCTCATGGTAAAACAGATACGCTGAGGTTTCATGGGTGTGTGCATGAAGATATTTGGTAGAAAAGATCATTTTAACCCTCCTGTTATGTTGCGGGTCAAATTGACTCTTTTTAATGTCTATTTTAGGCAATATCTGCCTTCCAAACCAGCCAAGTGCAGCATACAAATCGGCATGTGACAGAAGAGATGTTGTGTTATTTATCAACATCACTTAATAAAAAATATAAATATTCAAAATGTAAAATAAAATAAAAAATATATATGTCATGTAAAACTATTGTATTTATATTTAGGGCTTTCTAATGTACATTTAAACATTCATTTTAATGTAAAAACGAGTGAGTTATCCTCATTGAACCATGATCTGTGAGAAGTAAAGAACACCAATGGACTAAATATTGATTTAAATGGTTAGTAATGGAGTTAAAATTTAGATTAAAAAAATGTGCATTTGGATTTTTTGGGGTTCTGACACCTTTGGATAATTGAATATGCCCCGGGTCAAATTGACCCAGGAACATTATTGCTGTTCCAGAGAAACGAACATAACAGGAGGGTTAATATCTTCTTGCAGTAGAAAAACGTGGCTGTCCTGCTACCTACACCTCCTCTGTGAACATTGGCCCCAGTATGCTCCTGATGAAAAGGTTGTTAATTAAGGGATAATGTCCTGCACAGTGAGCGGTTTGTAGAGAGGGGTCTGTCTGCAGGCTGCAGTAGAGGGATGGAATGTGTACCTATAAGTACCCTTTTCCACTAAAATGGCCCTGGTGCTAATTCTGGGCTGATGCTAGCACTATAGTGCAGAGTTCAGAACCTCCAAGAACTAGCCTGCTTTACCACAAGCAAAGGCCACAAGAGAGCCACGTCACGATAACCCTGCCCTAAGCCTGATACGCATTCCCCCCAGAGTGGGTGGAATGCGTATCAGGCTGTGGGCGGAGCATTTGAAAGACTAGGACATTTGTTTATGCTTTTTGTGGAATATTGGAACAAATGTTTGTATTCATCAGTGACATTAAAAATAAGGGTGTGGAAGTTAAACTGGGAGTTAAATTATAAAGAGTAGTAGTCCAAGGTTTATGTTTTCTGTGGCAGCCATATTTTCTCATTAGCTTTCATTATGCTGTGCTTATTTACTTGCCAGTTCTTTGATGGTATACTGTAATTGCTGCCAGGCTGCCAGACTGTATGACACATAAAAAACCCCTGATAAAAACATTGTTTGAAAAGTCTGCAGGCTTTAATCATCGTCCCTGATGGGATAAACTTCTCAACCCACAATATAGACAATGAATGGCTTGTTTATTTTTTAATATACGAGCATAACAATCTGCTTCTCACTGAGGAGCAAAAGGCATTAATGGTTGATTGCACAACCCTGATGCCACATGACTTCTACGTTCGTCATGTCATGCTGAGATGACCTTTACAATCAGACGAGATCTCCTCATTCTAGCTGTGATTCAAAATTGATTGATAGATTGAAAAATCCAAAGGATGTATCCAGAAAAACTATAGATTAAGATCCACCTGAAGCCTGATTTTAAGCCAGCAGAAGTACACTGATTACACAAAGGCTTCTTAAGGGTTGTCTGAGTATGTATTCTTTTGTATTCTTTTTTTAAAAGGCCTACTGTATTTTAGGAAAGCCCGACATTAAAACAACCCGCTTTGATACAATTCAGCTGCCTGATGGAGATCAGAGGAAACCACCAGAGAAAAGTGGTCTTTAAAGGCAGGGTGAGGTGCAGTTAACTAACTGCCCAGCCAGGCGGGCGGGCACCATGGAAAACCACAGGAAGTGAAAACTCATATAAGGTATCAGTTTGCATAAGGGGCTGGAACAGCCTGGCATTCAAGATAACCTTCTTCATGACTTAAAAAGCAGAAATAATGTAGCACAGAATGCTAATTCTCTTTAAATGTCATGTTAAAGGTGGAGACAAACCTCCCCTGGCAGCCTTTATGAAGCTATATGTTAAGCTTACATTTAGATCGCTTGCTGTGAAGCCCTGCTGCTATTAATATCCTCCTGCAACCTGCAATAAGGGCTCCAGTGTTCCTCTGCCACACGTCACCTACAGCAGGAGTTTTGAAACGTGTTAAGTTTAGGCCTCAGACTGTGTGAACTACGTCTGGTCTACCTGTAAGACTCACATTGCTGTCATACACTGACTCAGACAACATCTATTTTGGATTCTGGCCCATTAAAGTTACAGTGTGATATTGTTCTTTTACACAGTTTTGCCACTCTTATTGCAGATTGGTTCCTATAGTAGGGAAATTTCACTGTATAGTTCAGTCTACAGAATTTCAATAGTTATTGTGATTAATCACATCTTTGACTGCATGTTTTAAATTTCTATTATTTTGCATTTCACAACAATTTGAAAATTCGTATTAAGAAAGCAAATCAATTGTCACCAGGGTCTTGATTAAGGAATCAAATGAACACAATTAAATGTCCTTCATGATCTTGACTTTTAGATTCAGCCACACGGCTACACCAGAGAGGTCTGTTACCTTGACATGGAGGCAGGAGAAAGCTTCAAATTGCTTATTCTGTGAAATACAGATTCCTGTTTTGTTAATTAAAATGTTGAAAAATTACATTGTTACACATCAGGAAATATGCAGGAGTGCTCACATTAACTTTTTAATCAGCGTTGATATGATGTGCAGTTACCCTGAGATTATTTTGATTACTCATTGAGATTCAATGATCTCTGGTTAATTTGTCAACAGTTGCGCTATTTAGGAGTTTCAGTTAAAAATGTTTCTTTGTTTCATACAGGTCCTGTATGAATACAGATATTGTTCCCCGCAACAGTAAGGCATATCACAACATGCCAACCTGACGACGTGTCTTAGCCCCAAGTCCTTTTTAGTGTTGACATGCAGTCAGTTGCCACTCATTTAGCCAGCATTGTAGTTCACTTCTTTGCTTTAGTTTCATCCACATGTCTGTGAAGATTTGCGCACTTAGAAATGGTGCTCTGCAGACTTTCCTGATGTGGTTCTCGCTGACATCAGTCTGATTCGCTGCACCTGTATGCTTAGCTTGTGGGTGGTATAGCTTACACTTGAAGTACTTCTGTGATATTTCAATTCCGTTTGACACTAAGTGAGTTTTACTTCTGATATTTGACTGAGCTGTCTTGAAGTTGTTAAAAGAAAATTGTACCATTCAAAAGCCCCATGGTGCCTTTATTTTGCAGTACGGCAACAGCAGTAGCAGGAAAACACAGGTGTGACTGTAATGTTGTGAATTAAAGGTGACATATTATGCTCTTTTTCATTAAAATATATTGGTCTAAGAGGTCCCCAAAACATGTCTTTCAAGTTTATTGCTCAAAAAAACACTTTGAAATCAGATTTTGGCATGCCTGTAAACCCCTCTTTTTCAGCCCTGCTCAGAACAGGCTGTTTGTCTGTGCCTTTAAATGAGAATCTCTGACCACGCCCCCTCAGGAAGTGGATGTGGCCTCAGCTCTCCAGCACTTTGATCTAATGTTTACATGTTGGCTGCATAGACATGGCTGCTCACAGACCCGTGTTACTTCAACCCTCTGGATTTGGATTTTGTGTTTCTTGTTGTTTTATTTGTCAGTATGTCGACTTATGTCTTGGTGCACAGCTACGAACATGTAGCTATGTGGCTATGCTAACAAGTGCTAGCACTTTTCCATAAAAAATTAAAAATCATCCACCAGATCTTCAAATCTGCAGACGTGGGGGGTAAAACCGACCTTTGTGTTCATTAAGACAGCCTACAACTAGTATGCCTCCCTCCTAAGCTCCTTGTTAGCACACGTGTGTGCAGGGAATGAAAAACGGAGGAGGAGTTGAGTTGTATTTTATACAGTCTATGGGCTGAACAAGCTCCGAGCTCTGACTTCCGTTACAGACCGGATGTCATTGTGACGTACGAAATTCACGGAAAATTGGATCGGCTCATTTCAGCACACATTTACAGAAAGGTTGAGAAATCAGAACGGGGCAGAATGGATTTTTTTTTTTCTCTCGGGGGGTTTGTAGACATGCCAGGGACACATATTTCAGGTAGAGAACCATTAAAAAGTTGATTTTGCATAATATGTCACCTTCAACTCAAAACACAGGGGGACAGGCCACTTTTCCGCAATGGCATTTTGTGAGTTGAATTTGTGCACCAAAATTCAATGGATTCATCCTAGGCTCATGCTACACTTTCCCACCAAGTTTCATCAAAATCTAGCATGTAGTTTTTCTGTAATTGTCCTGATAGATAGAGAAATGGCATCAAGAAAAGCATTTTTTAGCATAATAAATACAAACAAGAACAATGGATTGTCACTTAAAAAGTTTATGCCTAATTGATTATCGTAATTGTCTTTCCCCATTAAATCCAGATAAGGTGGGTATCTCAAACGGTTTCACAAATGCACTTCCTTCCATCAAATCATTGATGTATTTCCCTGCCTCTGCCACCAAATTTAATTTCCGCCAATCCCCCGTCTCCCCTCCTATATATAGCCTTTAATCAGCACCCTTGGGAGCCGCGGTGATTGTTTGGTGGATGTGTTAAAGTGATGAGGGCAGTTGATAATGACAGCTTACCTGCAGGGACTGGAGGGAGTCGGAGTTGGTGTCGCAGTACAGGATGATGTTGTTGGCCATGCTGAAGCTCTCTCTCACTCCCAGGTGATAAAAGAGCGATGGCTGGCGGAAAGCATCTGTCATCTCCACAACAGCGATGTCTAAAGGGTGAGAAGTAGAGATGTCATGTTAAGTGGCAGTGTGGATCTTTAAATGAAGAATAACACCAACGCTAGGCAATGACAGTTATGTTTCCAATCAAGCCAAGCATGAAAACACCAAGACACAATGCTCTTCTCTTCTTCACTAGTGTTTTTTTAATCCCATAATAGACTGTAATAACTTCTCTGTGTAATTCTTTAACACTGAAACCGCAGCAGCAGCAGGAGATGTATTTCTCCTTACAGCTGGACTTGAATTTCACAATAACATTTATTTTCGGTTTATCTTTATTCCGTTTCGTCTTTATAAGTTTTAAAGAGTAAGACTTTTTTAAAAGGCATTACCTCGGGGAACTCAGTAAGGTGCATTTGATGCTGCTCTTAATTGTTGTGGCTCTGCAAGGTCAAAGGTTAATGGTTTTACATTGAACCACTTTATGTGCTAGTGTTGATAAAACAAACTACAGGTTGTTGCAGGGGATGTCCATTCACAAGAGCTTTTCCTGCAGTCTCTGTATGACTCACATATAGATTCTGGTGTCAGAGAGACAAGTGGAGCTAATTCAGATTCACACTTAATTAAAATATGAGAGCATCTGCAGATGACAATGGTTTGACCCACCTCTTCAACCTCATCAATGGATACCAATACACTCAATACCACAGCAACTCCAGCTGGACTCAAGGATAATGTTTTCTGGATCAATAGGTCATTAGGAGTAAATATTGCTGTGTGTCACTCAAGCCAGCAGGGACTACAGCTTCTGGTGGGGGCTGGAGAGTTCTAAGCCTTGAACCGAAAGACCTCAGCTAAAGCCCACAGGTGTGTGTGAATCAGATCATCCGAAGCCACATGACTCCTTTACTAGTTAAACCCTCCCCCCACCCACCCCTTAATTCCTTTAATGACAGCAAAATTGGATGTTTATCATCAAACATTCTTATTGAGATGTAGAAAAGTGGACAGAGAAAGTATAAATACACACATACACATACATAAGAACACATATGTATACACATGTATATGTATATATGTGTATAAATATGTGTTCTTATGTATGTGTATGTGTGTGTACATATGGATTTGTTTTATATTTTTATACTCCATATTTATACTAGCTCCTTAAAGGAATTCTGCTGGCAATCACCAGGAAGAATCCCAAGCACTCTCTCTGTTCTTGTCTAGAAATGTTGTATTATCTGTTTCTCTGTGAAGCCGAAGGCAATTTTCCACATTGTGGACAAATAAAAGTTCTAATCTAATCAAATAAAATCCTATATCATGTATCAAGGTTGGAAAATATCCTCTTAAGTTACATTTACAACAGATTAAAAAAGTATTATTAATTTGCGATCAACTAATCGTTCGACAGTCCATAAAACCATTGAAAGCAAAATGATAACATGCTAAATGTTAGGAAAAGTGATTTCCCAAGACATGATAAGACTTTATTTTAATCGAAATGCGAAAACTGTCAAAACACGAAAAATATGTTTGATAATATCTAATCACAGCAGTAAAAAAACAGGCTGATACAAGCAGCATGCTGCTAGCTAGAAGCATCAGTAGTTGCTAATCACACATTTAATACTGCATGTGTTTTTAAAAATTCAACGTTAAGATAAACTGGTGAAAACACAGGATAAGATATTGATTTTAGTACTGTATATAAACAGCAGCAATATATTTTGTGGCGATATTGCGGACGCTGGCGATTACTGTTCCAGAGTCCAGGCTCTAACAGAGAGTGAAACTTTAGCTTAAGCTTTAGCAAGCAAAACATTAGAAATCATGAGTTTATAATCACACATTAGAGACTGGGGTTTTCCTAACTATTAAACATACAGAAAGGTAGAAACAGCAACAAAACTTTTGCTAAATATCAGGATTATTTCATAATGTTTTGATAGACACAAAGAGTTCAGGGCCAAACTGGGGCTGATGTTAGCTTAATTTTTTTATGGCCCTCGGCTTGTTTTTGGGGTCACTGTTACATCAGTCTACTCTAAAAGAAATCTAGTTACATTCATTTAGGGGTAAGCCTATGTCGGTTAAATAATCATAACTATCAACTAATCTAATCACACAAGTATCATTAGGGCACTCGGTATTGGCATATCCCATAATCTCACTATGGGATTGGGTATCGGGAAGGAAAAGTTGTACTGGGATAAGCATGAAAGTGTTTAGAAGGCCCACACATAAGGTGGGGAGGTACACACTGTCCCTGAGGCCGCCTCATGCTACTGATAACAACAAAAACAAATCAGCCCGGCGGCTGTTCTCCTGTAATGACAGAGGAGCTCAGAGAGTAACAGAGATAACACTGCTCACTGGTTTCTCATCTGTTTCCAACTACCCTCCTCTCTGCACAAACATATTACACAGAGCACAGAAGAAGAAAATCTTTCATCCCGCCCGCAGAATATTTTACCCATAATGGGTCATTTCAAACCAGCGCCTTTAAGAGTCTGAGAACTTCTACGAGAGAAAAGCACCAAGGTTTTCGGTCATGATGACAAAGTTGTTTTGGGTTAATGGGGCAATGTAAACACCTGCAGGCAGGTCAGATGACAGGTCGTTCTGTTCTTAACACTGATACTGCAGTAAAAGCATGGGATTGCCTCTCTGTATTGTTCTTGTTTTGTTTAGAACAAGATTATTAATATCAGGTATAATCAGGGCATTTTGCATTTTGATAGAGCAAACTGTGAGACAACAGTAAGGAGAATAGCAGGCAAGCTAGCAAGTACAACACAGATCAAAGTTTCACAAGTTTCATTACAAATGTACAATTCAAAGACAACATTTACTCATTAATGTGTTCAGTAGTCTATGCAGGCGTCAAGTCAGGTACATTTAATTATTTTAGCCCCATTCCACAAATTAAATTACACCAATATAATCACAAATAGTACATTTACTACCCTCTACCTAAAATATGTGAAGAAAAGGCTTGAGACAAATTAATTGTTAAATCAGGACTTTATAGTTGCTTGAGCTCAACTTTTGTAACCTGATGTTCCAACTTCACTTCCCCTGAAATGTGAAGGCAGAAACTCTACCATTTTATTTATGAATGTGAAAAAAAAATCAAGAACAAAATCCTTAAAGGTAAGTGTTCTGGTGTTGCTAGAACCAAATTAAGACTCTGACTTTCCCCAAAATAAAGCTGCAGAGATTAATATTTGGTTGAATCAGATGACGACGTGAAATGTAAAAGAGGTTGCACTTAGTGACAAGCCAACAGAAAACTACACTTCAGCTTTATGGAGTGTTGTAGCACACCGTTTGTTAGTTTTCAGGTGTGAAACTTTACTGTTTTGTCTTGCTTGGCAGTTACAGGAGGCTGTCTCCAGCAAAACACATTCTCAGAATCCAACTGTTCTTATCCTCAACAACACTTAATGACCATAGACTTTATAAAATATAGACTTAGTATCCGTGGTGTCACCCATCTGTTTCTGAAGCGTTGTTTTGAGGCGAGCGATTGGGACGTAAAGAGGCGGACTTTGAGCCTCCTAGCCAACAGCTACAGTGTTCCCGCCTGTCAATCAAGTCACTCGTGCCTCTCAAGACTCGTAATCTCAATATCTTCGAAATTGCCGCGTTATGAAAAAATTCACTCTCTGTACAGTGTGTGCCGATTGAGAAATGATCTATCCAGACTACACGTGTTTTGTAGCAGACTGTAAACATGTTTATTTCTGCTTTGAATATCGTCTTTTTTGAATTGGTGTGTATGTGGTTTCCGGTACTTCCGGAGCCAGCCTTAAGCAGATCCTCGATGAACTGCAGTTTTCAGTACTTCCCCATTGGACTCATATTTTTAGACTGGAGGTTGCCACTTGTTAATGACACACAAAAACTATGACCATAGTTGAGCATTTATAAGCTTGACTATTAATTTCACGCAGGAGGTGACGGAGACCAAAACATAGCAAGAAGAACAGTGAATATGAAACGAAAGCTCATCTGAGAAACGTTCGATTGTGGTGATTTTCAGCATCTCCTGTGGAAGAAATATAATCCTGCTGTAGTTTAAATATGAACTGTGCAGCTCACAATGAATCTTTGATGTGAAAATTTTTATAAAAGGTTGTTTCTACAGCATCCTGTTATTTGCCCTGTCTGACACCTTAGCAACCACAGGAGTGATAGGCAGGTAATGTAACTATGAGAAATAGTCTGCCTTCTTCCTCGTGTCTGGTTTGTTTGTGTAGGTCCTGTAGAAGCATCACTTTCATTTTGAGCCCGTAAAATTACCAGCATAAATTTACTCACGGGAGCTTTAAACATATTGAAATGATGCTAAGAGGAAAGAAAATCAATTCTTATATTGTGTCTTCTGGATGTGTAGATAAGTCTTTGTTTGCTTACATGTGTGCAGAAAAAACTAAAAGATATAACATCTTGAAACAGCTCTGTTGGCTCCATGCACTCATCAAATCAATGATGATTGCAATCCAAGCCTCTAAAACAGACCATCAAAAGAAATTACTCAAAGCAGCCATGTAATGCTCTCATTTAAATGCACAGTTAACACCAAGCAGTTGTTTCATTCCTCGGCTTTTGTGGTTGCATGCCAACACGACGCTGCAGAGAGCAGCCTACCAGAGCCCGGCTGGTTGTGGTGGTGGAGAGCTTTGTCAGTAACAAGGGGCGATGCAACTCCTCGCACTCTTCATCAGCACATGCAAATTCCATCAGGAAGCAGGCACTTGTTGCTGGCCTCAGAGGTTTTCATCATCAACCTCTTCCTCCACACCACTTTAAAAAAAAAAAAACAGCATCACTTTTTCATTTCAGCCAAGCAGGCAGAGGACAGGATATAAGGGATTTGAAGCTCAGTGGCTCTGTGCAGTGATGCAAAATATCAAGAGGGTTTAGTTCTACGGATGAGCAGTCGGCATCTTCACATCAGGATGCTTTCTTTCTGATTGAGTGCACGCTGTATTTCACTTTCTGACGTAAACGGGCACATGGGGAAAGTACACCTTAATCCTCTCTTAGATCGACCTCTGCTTAACAACCACTTGTAGCTTCCATATCTATGACTCATTTTCATTAATGATGTCGCCACAACTAGAGACGTTTTGATAGCATTTTTCCTCCCTGGTACCTGAATTATCAATGTTCCTGTTCATACAAAAGGAAAGAGAGCTAACAGCTGTGTCCTACTCATGATGTATGGCTGTGATTACTGTAAAAATGCTTTGTGGTTTGGGGAGGTAGCGTGTTCCACCTAACTCACCAGTGGTGAGCTCAGGCCAAATCAGGCTTCTTTCGCTCTCTGTGGCTTCCTTGTCCTCTCTCGACTGACTCTTTTCTCTGTTTCTCTCTTTTCTTGTCTCTCTGTGCATGCTGTTATAACTGTTGCTACCTTATGCTGTTTCCCCCTTCTCTGGCTTTGTGTATGTCAAAAAGCAGCAGAGACACACTTGCTTTTTCATAAGATCATGCATTATTTGCTGTTTTTACAAGTTGTAATTACTAAGTGTTTAATGTTTTGGAAAAGCGAACACCACAGCAATCAATTCAGCTCCAAGGGTAAACCTTTTCAATAATGAATAATGAAGGAATCTTAACCTGAAATTAAGTATCTTGAAAGCAGCTAAGCTAGCAAAAGATGCAGTCTAGCTTGAAGCTCTTTTTCCAAATTCTCTGTTGGTAAAAAGGATGTTACAAAAACACTTATATTTAATGTGAAAGTGTTTTATTGAGTGTTTTATTTGGTTTTAATTAAGGGGTGCTTTTGCTTTTGTAGAGAGGTCACAGCTCCCAGGAAATAACTTGTTAACAACTAATACTACAGCAATGCTATCTCAAAACATACAGATTTTAATTTTCTAGTCAGCTTTCAGTGAAAACCTTTTGACAATAAAGGAATATTAGCCTGAAACGATGGATGCACCCAGAAAGCAGCTCAGCTCACATTTGCAGCAGCTTGGCTCATAGTTCTGACAAAAGGACGTCTGTTTACTATTTGACGTTTTTATTGCTCTCACCGTAAAAAGCTCTGCGTCTAGAGCTTGATTTATTACAGTTTGGTGAAACATCAGACACATTTAGTAAGTTTTGGTTTTGATCAACTCCTTGTCATCAAAGATGCAGATGCATTTCAGAGTGCCGTGAGCTGACTGACTGTCCAGTGCCTCTGTCGCTGCGAGGTGCATTCAGGGGCCGTCGTAAAAGTGCAATACAGCCTTTATATTATGTCCATGGCTTTTTATTTGAATCAAGAGAATCAAAATATCTTCATAGTGGTCACATCAAGAATGTTTTCTTTTTTACTTTTTAGCAGTGAGAGGCTAAATCATTTAACGTCAGATATTAAGTTATATTCATATTCAGATATTAAAAAGTTCGACAACCCTAGTCAGGATTATGCTAAAATATATTTTCCCCAACTATATTTAAGTTCCCTATTAAGAGCCAACCTTCAATTTAGTGAATTCCGGGTTTATTCCCATTTATTTCCATAAATTCCCATGGAAATTTTCCAACTTTGAAAATTCCTAGAATTTTGCAATCCCACTTAAAACTGAGGCTGCTTAACTAACAGCTCATTCAATCTACATTCTCCTTTCACACCACTGTTGTTTGCTAAAACAGCAGTTGCGTGGCGGCATGCATGCATGTCCAGATAAGATAAGATAAGATACTCCTTTATTCTTCCACAACAGGGAAATTCATGGAGTTACAGCAGCAAACAAGAAGGTGTACAGTACAAGAATTTCAACAGGAGTATACATATACAAAAATAATGTGCATCAGAGACGGCAGCTTGAATCACATCCCTGATTTTCATTTAAAAGTTCATCAATTAGAGGAACTCTGTGAACTTTATACACCCACGTCCAAGCCTTTAAAATCCTGATGATACACCAAATAAATGCCTGTCTGGCTTCTTCAATGCTGTTACTTTATGTAAGGTGCGACTAAATGTCAACATCCAGACAGCAGAGGTTGGCTGATGAATAAAAGATAGAATAAGCTTGTCTGATTTCTCTGCTGGTAAGAGACACCATCAATATTACATGTCAAACACAGATTTGAATTAAAGAAAAGGCCCTTTCAAAGGCAACAGAGTGACACACAGATGTTTTCTGACAAAGTAAAAAGGAAGGTTCAGTCATGTTTTTAAAATGCAGCTTTGACTTTGGGTGGGGTGAATTTGAAATGCTCTGCTTGGAAAACTTCACCTGCTTCACAGGACTGCATCTAAGCCAAAGAAAATGTTTGCTGTCACAGGGCAGGGCTAATATAGGAGATGAATAAAGAACACACACGACTCAAATAAGAAAAAGAGTGGCACGACATGAGGGAGTCTTGCCCTCTGGGAGAGTCGAGAGAAGCAATCAGTTCTCATAAGAGCTTTGTACTCACAACAAAGCCCCCGAGAGCTGACAACACTTGACGATTAGTGCATGGTGTCGTCAGTGTAGAGTGTGTATGCACTCATACAAAGCAATAATGTCAAAAACCAGAAATAACAATACATCCAAGGTTTGAGTTAAAAGATTTCAAGACAGACTTTAGACTGATAAGCTCTGCAGACATTGTCGTGGAAGCAGCTAGTTCTTATCTGATGTGTTCAAACATAGAGCCGTGTCATTCTAGAACTTATACGATTAGTCAGCGTATCCCGTAGTTTTTGGCTCACAGTTGGTGGTAAATTAATTGTTTATATTTTCAGACATGTTCATGACAACGGATGTTAGTATTGGTCCTCCTGTTGGTCCACCACTGGGATCCATACTGAAATATCTCAACAGCTTTCAATGGACAACCATGAAGGTTTGTGCAGACATTCATGGTCCCTAGTTGAAGCCCTGCAGACCTTTGATCTCCATGCTCTCTCCACAAGCACAGTTTATCAATCATGATTGCTCTTGAGTGAAATTGTTCATGTAATTTGATGGATATTATTATTTATTTTAACTTGCAGTCATTTACCCCTTAGGCTTATCTTAAATAACTGTGTTATTCTCTTTGCATTTTGCTAAGTTCAATGTTTGAATATGTCAAGTACTGAGGTTAGCATGCCAATGTAAGGTCACCTGACTTTTCTGTGTCCTGTATCATCTTAGTGGAGCCTTTAAGTCCCAAAAAATGTCAGTAAATAATGTTACCATTTTTTATAGCCATTGTACTTTTGCATGCTGATGTTGACATCCGGCACTAGCTTGTCTCTTACACAGCTGTCTAATTTCCTCACTTTAGACATCCAATTTTAATGACTGCATTTCTCTAGCTGTATTCATACCTGCACAAAACTTTGGAAAAATTCCTGAAATGGTCTGCGTGAAACTTACATTCAGACTACCCAACTGGTCTACAGGTGAAAAAAAACACTTTAACAGTCAAAATTATACACAATTAATTTAACATGGCCAAACATGGGATCTAGCAGAGCTAGCCCTCACTCCTCCTTGCAGGTTAAATAAACCTCATGCCAGTGCTGGTTACTCTACTTTATTCAACTCTCACTACTTTCACATTTTGGACATCTTTTTCCAACACAACAAACACTTTATGTTGGGTGGTGGAAAACTAAAATGACATTTGTCTCTATTTCCTGATATTCTATGGATACATTTTTGTAACTCAACTCAACCGGCCTACCAAAGAGGTAGGCTAGGCATCTTTACGTTTTTCCCCCTTCTACTGGTGGACTGTTGCAGGGTTTTTTCCTCCGCACAGCTGAACTTTATGGACTGACTAACACCTGTGAGAAACACGGACAATCTAATGTACTAAGAGATTAATCTCTGCTCACTTTCATGCTGTGTGTGTTTTCGGTGTATTTAGTGAAGAGACAACATGAAGTCTTGATTGTCAATTTCGTTTATGACCTGAACGCCATAGTAATGGTTATTTTGTGTTAATTAGTTGTTTTTGTTGTTATTTAAATACATAGTATTCTTCTTTTTCCTCCAAACTTGGTCTTTTACTTAAGTTAAGTTTACTTAAGTGGGGTTAATTCCTTCTCCTCCACGAGCCGATCTGAACTAAAATCTTCTGGCTTTCTGATTAGTAGCCAAAAGGGTGTTACATTTTTCTATTAATCAATCAAAATAAAATGATAATTTGATAGTGTTACTTGTAGGTCTGATTTGTAAGATCTCCTTACAAATCAAATTCTGTATTTTGGTTTTGAGTTTTGCTCACCAGTCTAATGAAGTTGTATTTTTAAAGCAACAGAACAAATAGTCTGACACCTGACTTAAAAAAACCCAAAGGGGACATAACTCATACCTCAAAAGCTCTGTAGACATGTCATGAATGCATCCTAAAATATCAAATTTCTCCAGAAAGACCAGGGTACAGCCAATGTGTGTTTTGTATTCTGCTAATACATTCATGATAGGCTTCTTGGGGTTAATATAAATACATTTTGGGAGACAAACAGCACAGAAATGTGAAACATCAAACAGACAGCGACTGTTGTTTCGCCTGACTCAACAGCAGGGTTTGAATGCTTCTGGAGAGCGTTCAGATGTCGTGATTGCTTACCAACGCAGCAGCACAGCTGAGTGCATGCCAACGTAACATCAGACCTGCCAGCATGGTGTTGACAGAAGGCTGTGGAGTGGAGTAACCTGAGTCATCCAACCTTCCTGTTCACTAGACCCTCCACCTGATTACGTGTTCACCTCTGCTGTCACTGTGTCCATTACAACCACTTCAGATCAGAAGTAAATCCATGTCTATCGAAACCAGTGACAGATCAGACAAACTGAGAAAAAATACCGAAACATGCATAGTGAAGCCTTGATAATCCTGCTACACCTCCTACGGCTGGACCTGCTGCTGTTGACCAAATCTAAATTGATTCCCTCGCCTACAGCTCAAAGCAGAGGAGGGAAAATAACTCAATACTCTCACACAATATTCAGGCACTCAGCCTGCTGCTGCAGGTTCCTCAGGCCCAGCGGTGTTTCAGAGGGGACGAGGGGGGAGAAAAGAGGAGGGGGAACAGCTGAGAGAGAGCAGAGCTGCATGAATATACAGGGGATTGTTCTGATGCCTGATGGCACCTCTTCATAGATCTTTTTCAGCCCTTCCCTGACTGTCTGCACTAGTTAAACACGCTCTTTTTTTTGGAAGGGAGGGGGGATCAGCTCGATATGATAATCACAGTAGGATCTAAGTGGCAGTGCAGACAGTTAAGGTGGATATGGATTATCTCAGCATCTCAAAGTGTTTCTGCAGGGCTGGGAACCAAATTGAGCGCTTTGCAGACAAAGAAATCTATTTTAAAGAGTGTGAGCTGTTAAGAAATGTAAACAGCCGCTCCTAACAGCCCTCAGCTAAACGACACACAGACGGTCTGTATCATCCACTCTGTACATCCCTGAAGCTGCAGGCAGGCGGAAAAGTGGGAAAAAAACTGGGACTAATATATTGATCATGTGTTGATTTGAGAAAGGAGACTTAATATATGGGTTTCTTTGATCATTACTTTAACACTAGATTCACTTATCAGCATCTCCTGAGGGCTTTCGACCACACAGCCGTCTTTATATTCAGACTTCAGAATGCATGGAGATCTGGTTAAGCTCTATCCATTGAAGAGGGATACAAATACAACCAATATGTATCTCTAAGTAAAAATAATCCTTGAGAACTACGTGCACAACAGACTTCTGATTGTTAGTTTTTCCCAAAATAAAGATGTTTTTGAGTATAAAATTCCCGTCTATTATCATCTGACAACAATAGGCGACACCCTCTGGGGGTAGATCCAACGCTTCAGTAATTCTGGTGAAGCCAGTAGTTAGGGTAAACGACTTCCAGCCAAAACTTCCTTTTTCCTGCAGCACATTTCTGACAAAAATGCTGGCACATCTTTGTTCATAACATCCCCTGAAGTAGCGCCTGCTCATCTGTTTGTGGTGAGTGTCAACTCCACGGTAGATAGTAAGTCACACAGAGGCCTCAGTCTTGCTACTTGTGAAACAAAGAAACTGTTTGTCTTGTAATTTACTTGAAATTAACAGGACAAGTTAATGACAACATCATATTTCAGATCACTTCTGATGCACTGCAGGACGGCAGTAAATCTAAATGCTGGTTGGCTTTGCAACACAGCTTTATCCAAAGCTTGATCCGTAAGGCAACTGGACTGGTAGAAATTTTTGAAGACGTTTCAGCCCTCCTCTGAAAGGCTTCTTCAGTTCTGACCAGACTGGGGAAGAGCTAGAAAATATAAGCAAGGAACTAGAATAATGACCCTACTTAGGACCCTTTTGTTAAGCCCTGTTTCCACCAAGCGGTTCAGTTAGGTTCGTCTCGGTACAGCACGCATTTTGCTGCGTTTCCATAGACTAAAACTGGGACAGGTCCCCAAATTACCGAGCTGCACCGTCCCAATTTTTGGTACCCTTCTGTTGGGGTGCCAGACATACCGATCCGATGGAACCGATGGATACCGATGGAAAATGGCATCAAGAAACAGCGTTTTTCTTCTGCGTTGCATTTATTAGCGGGGTACACTGTGTCGTGCTGCCATGACGTCACGCTATTACGTAGCTGACGCGGCTATAGGCATCCGGCTTACACGCCGACAACCAAGTAGGGCACGGTTGGCTGTGGAAATGCAAACAGGATCAGGTGTTACCGATCCGACCCGTACCAAACTGTACTGATCCATACCAGACCGCTTGGTGGAAACGAGCCATTACAGGCTTATATTTTCTAGCTCTTCCCCAGTCTGGTCAGAACTGACAAAGCCTTTCGGAGAAGAGGTGAAATGTCTTCAATTTATACCAGTCCAGTTGCCTTATGGATCAAGCTTTGGATTACCATGACCTGGATGACTGAGAACCTTCACAGACAACACAGCTTTATGCAGATTTGTCGCTCATGTTGAAATTTTTCACCTACACACTTTGTTGGCTGTACGTACATGCAGATAACTGCTTACAGAGATGAAAAAACATTACCTTGGAAGTCATTGCAATGATGCTAATTCCACCTGCTTTTGCTCTCCATATTGACTGCTGATACGTGATTGGTCAATAATAATCAGATTACAAATTACCACAAATTTTCCATAAGTATAATCAGTTTTCCCTTATAAGGGAAGAAAAAGATGTTTGCATGTGTAGGTATCTGCCTCTTTCTGGTCCGTTAACCCTTCATATGTATCCAAAATGTCACCGCACCGTCATGCTACAAGCACTCTAATCACTCTGTGGAAGCACTGCTTACACTGCAGTCACCCAGTCTGCAGTTTTATTGTGTGTGAGCATGAAGGTATTGAACAGGTGGAGTAGGTAAATAAAGCACTCGTTACAACACATTACATAACAGCTACACATAATATGCTGTAACCATGGACACGGTTGAAAGAGATGAGAGTGAAACCCTCAGTGTGCTGCTGCTGCTGTGCTGGGGAGGCTTTTAATGGAGAGGGAGTGAGGCTGGTGTTAGTGGAGTAGAGTGCAGTGGGAGGATTTCCCTGGAGCTTTTCCCACACAGAGGACAGAAGGAGAGGAAAGGGTGGAATTACTGTCTCCAAGCTTCACTGGAAATCATTTCCCACACTACTCCCCCTAAAAAAAGGAACCATTGGAGAGTAAAATATCTCAGTTCTTTGCCAAATTTCCAGGAGGGAGAGGGTGGTCACTGAGTCCTGTGGCAACTCTATGATTACTGCTTGTGCTTGTGCCACAGATGATTTTTCACTGCTGTCAGGTTTAAGCAACATGAATGATATCAGAAATGCAAACTTGAAACAGCTTATGACAGACTTTAAAGGTACCCCGTGGAGATTTTCTTGTAAACACACTGCTTTGTTTACATTCTGTTTCTCATCAAAATGCATTGTGTGCATCCTTGAAGCCTCACAAACAAACATGTTGATGGCACAACTGTCCTCATAAAACACTTACAAAGATACTTTACAGCTTCTTTCTTTCTCCTGTCTCCTAAAGAGGCCTCTGTGGATAAAAGTGTTGCTCTATAGTGCCTCTGGTGGTCTCAAACGCACAGGGGAAATCTAATAGTCCCCCCCAAAAAAATCTGAGAGCTGACCAAAACCATCAAAATATTTTAAAGTCATAGGCCTTCTCCACTAATGTGCTCACATTTTAAAAATGGGTATTTTGTCCTCCATTAAAAACACAGCTTATGTGTGCTGCTGATTACATTCAGCAAATGAATTCCATCAGAATGAGAATTTTAAGATATTCCAAGCACTTACTTAAGCTTGCTGGGGTAGTAATAGGCAGTAATGCCCTGGCAGTGGTTGTACAATACCAAAGAAAGAAAATCTCAGCATGTGTAGCCAGCAAGATACAAACTTTGTTGCTGAAAAATGACGTCAATGCAGAAATGCAAAAAAAACTGCAATTCCTCAAGTGTCCACTTGCGGCTGACTCCAAAAGCTGAGTAATCCCTATATGGTTCTGTATCAAAATGCCACATTTTTTAGAGTTTATTTTGGGGCTTTTATGCCTGAAAAGATAGGACAGGATGAGTTGCATGGGTTGTATGTGAGAGCCTGGGCCCCCGGCTTTGAGGACTTTAACTTCTGTATATGGGACAGGCAATTTAACTACTTGTCCAAACCAGCACCCCTAAAATTCCCAACAGAATTAAACACGTTTACAGCCTGGTCCAAAAACAGTACTTTTGGTCTATGTCTCGTTTTTTTATTCTCAAAAACTGTACAGGGGGGTCGTAAATTTGCATAACAGTTGGCAAGGATTAGTGAACTGACAGGTGAGGGCGTTGTAGCCGTTTGCCTGGAAGCTTATTGACACCACATCTTTATCGCTATCTAGACTGATTGGAAGTTAGATGGCCTTAGCATTACCCACTAATATGGCGACTGTCATTTCTGTGCATCATAACACTTCTTCAGAAAACCAATGGGTGACGTCTTATCCAGTCTATCATGGTAAGCTGATCTTTCTTAGGTAGAAGTCACACAAGAAAAACCCAACAAGCTTATTTATCCAGTTATTTGACAACTTGTAAATGGACTGTACATAATCAAGCAATTGGTTCTCCATTGTTGTTCCTGTTTCATGGCTGAAAAGCAAAGTTGTGCATACCCAATGTGATGTGATAATGTCTGTTTCCAAAGCCCCAAGTTTTACAAACACAAACTCAAGCTCTAAATCTTCAACTTAAGGTTTGATTGAAAAGGGACCTAAAAGTCTGTGTGTGCGAGAGGTCAAAATAAAGAGGAAAAACATTCATCAAAATATGACCATACATCTGTAAACGACTAGCCTTCATTGTTGATGTTGACCTTCTAGTTGGATTTTGTTTGTTTGATTTTTGTTATAGCTACTCGCCCTGTAGGTCTTTCTCTAAACTACAGAGTTGTATTTCAGAGACTTGGTTGAAAGACCCCACTCTGCAGAGTAAAACCTCAGGATTTCTTGATAAAAGTTGAAGTTATTTCTTAAGAGTTTTTGGGAAGCAGGTTTCATACTAAGGGATAAGGAGGATGACAATCAGATTTTTTAAGATGAAACAGCTCCACTTGTCCTGGAAATGTCACAATCACAGAACGAGTAGTGCAACAGTTTCAGGTAAGAACAAGGCAGTGCATGTCAGTCCCTCGGGCAGAAAGTCATTTTTACAGTTATTTAGTTCCTCTAATTTGCCTAATGACCCTGCCAGCTGCTCCTTCACTAGATGTTAAATAAACAACAATTGTTTGTGAAAGTAGACAAACATGATCATCTATAATAAATCTTAAGGTTCAGCTTCATGTGGGATCACACAAAGTAGAGACAACATTCTCTATGAAAATATCATTCTAGGAATGGAAGAAAAGCACCAAACAAGGCTTTCAGCTGAGCATTTTTATCCACAAATACATCTGGATTCCCAGAGGATAATATGGGAAACGCAAGACAATGCTTATTCTGTAGTTTAGCTGCCCTGCCCAGCACAGAGATTAATGCACCCTTTATTTTTAGTTTGTCCCAGAGTCCAGAAAGCACCATGATACAGGAAATGAGACCAACCTGTCAGTTGCACCTTTCTCCTGCCAGAACCCCCCCCCCCCCCCCCCCCCTGCCCCCCCCCCCCCCCCCCCCCCTTTTTTTAACCTATGCTCCACTTTGTTGCCTTTACACACACTCAGAGATTTTACAAACTGCGATGTCATATCCCTGAGGGGGAAAAGAGCCGAGAACAGAATGTGAATTCATGTGCGGCTGGCAAACACGCTGGGAGAAACCCGTGCTGTCGTGAAAGCTGTCCTGACTTGCCTCCTAAAAGTACTTCCTACTTGTTGTTTCAGTGTAGAAGAATTTGCTGGAACAAGAGGTATTTGTATTTATGCCAAGTAAATAGTGTGTCAGCCTTATCTCTATCATTTTATGTTAGCAGATTTAGGAAGGATACCTGAAAAAATGCTGTTGTCAAACAAAGCTGCGCTGTGCAAGATTAGATTAAAAATCACGTTCACGTACCCTGTTTCTAAAAACTGTATAAGTAAATGTAAACTGTGAGAAAAAAAGGAAAAACATTAAAAACAAACATTCATGGTTCCCAGAGGATAACTCCTAATCACTTTTGCAGTACCTTGAGTCTTCTATAATCAGTATTACCAGCATGTTTTACATATCGCAAAGTAATATTGAAACATTTAAGTGATTAATTCAAATAAACAACTTTTGTACAATTCATGGTTCCTAGAGGATGAATCCTAATCACTTTTGCAATACCCCGATTCATTTAGTTTAGCAACAGTATCACAAGCATATTTGAGTTTTTGATTATCCAGTAAATATCGAAACATCTTAAAAATGAATCGAATTGGCATAAGACCAAAAAATAATCAGCACCTTATACCCATGTGGCCAGCTTCTGCATTTACCCACCATACTTGGTGGCCTAGGGTAACTATGAGAATAAAAGATTATAATGTAAAGTAATGTAACAGAAAACCTTCACTGATGACCTTAAACTTGTAGAGTATGAAACAGTTTGTGTGCAGAGGAATGATTTTTCACCCTCCCATAAGCAATCATGATTCACTTTTATCCAACCCACAATTCTGAATATCTTTAACCCCCTGATCTGTGTAGTGCATGTGCCAAATAAAACAATGACACAAACCAGCCTAAAAGTAAATATGTGAGAAAAGTCTTGTTGCATTCAGTTCTGTGGTTTGTACAAAGATAGCAAAACCATAACAGTTGTAATACCTGAAAACTAACTATGAATTTCAGAGCGCTAGTAGAGAAACTAGTGCCCCTACTTTTTCTGAAATAGCTTTTACAACTGGGCCACAAATGTACCTTGCATGCCAGTGGTTTGATTCCCAGCAAGGCGTTTAAACTAAAAGATATACAGTTGTGCTCATAAGTTTACATACCCTGGCAGAATTTATGGTTTCTTGGGTAGTTTCTGTTGTCTTTATGATATAAAAAGAGTAAAAACAGTTGTTTGATACAAATTTTGCTTCACCCAACCACTAACCATGAGTGAAAAAAAGTTTTTCTCCTATCGTTCATATTCGCTGAAAAATGGCCCAAAATAAAATCACAAATTCTGCCAGGGTATGTAAACTTATGAGCACAACTGTATGCCTCCTCATCTTGCACATTACACGGCATGCTACTGCTTCAGATCTACTCTTCATGGTTGCATGCCCATACATTAAGAAATCCAACTGATCTTAAGGGATAGGTTTAGTCATTCAATGTTCACTGGTATTTTTCAGTAAACTGATAAATGAGTCAGTGTATTTTACCCTCCACTAGCTTTAAAAGACACCAGCTTCCAGCGTCTGCTTCTTCTTCTTCTTTTTTTTCTTTTTACCTCAGATGAACCCTCTTAAGATCTGAAAGTAAGCTTTTATGCTCAGATTCCCCCTCCTGTCATTCTTCTCAGAGCCACTCAAGAGTTTAACCCCAAGGGTTTACAGTATATGGCACTTACGTGTTCAGGGTATGAACAATGCCACTGAAAAGACTGAAATACTAAGTGATGTCAGGGATAATTGTAATAAGTCTGCAGAGCATCCACAAAATGTCAAAGCAAGAAAAGCTAACACGACATTACAATTACCCAGTAGCTTCTGGTTTTGTGCCTAGACTTAACTTCCTGTTGAGTAATAACTGCATTAAAAAAACAAACAGACATTGTAGTTCTGTCTACTGCACCTCTCACATCAAGTATAAGTCACTTTTCCCCAGACGCCAGTAAGTAACCTGTTGGCTAATTCCCTCTGACCTTGTGCTCTTTAACCTCCCATGAGCAGCAGAGCATGCAGAGTAAACAGGAGGGAGGGATAAACAACTTAACAGAACGCCAGCTGATAGGATTTCTGAGCAGCGTGGCCTCTCTGTCGGGAAGCCGGGTGGAAGCCTTATTGCTTGGGAAGCCAGAGATGCTCTCAACAAGGAGCTGTCAGCTGAGGCCATGCCGTGTTGACAGTGAAAACAGTAGGACCTCACCTGCTGCGCAAGGATTACATCTGTGTTCTGTTTGGGGCAACTGCTTTGCACTGTATTAGTTCTGCATGTCTACTGAAGCCACGCTATAAAATATCCATTTAATAATGAAAGAGAAAAATAAACAGATTTTTATAAAGAAAATATAATAAAATAAAAAGACAAAAGTTACAACAGTGTAAACAGTGTAAGCATTTTGTCTCACTAGCCACCATGCTAATAACCTTTGAAAGTTAACTGACAAGCTAGCATCCACAAACAGCTGTTTATCCCCCTCTCTAATAATCATTATTAAATGAGAACAAAATCCCATGACAGAGATATTTAAAAAAAAATTTGCACAGTAAAATAACTTCAACTCAGTTGGTGTCCTCATACATATGATCTTTTACATGCAAATTCTTGCTAACTGACGACTAGCACGCAGCTTGACAATAACACACCTTGAGGGAACAGAGCTGTTGTGAAGCTTGATGTCCTTGTTTGAACTGCTCTACAAAATAAAGGATGTTTTGCAGACAGTTAGGTTTTTGTAGCAACCCAACATACCAGCTTTGACCGCTAACACTACAGAAATGAATGACCTGCTAGTAAGCTAGCTATCAAAAATAGATTTTTACCCTATCTTTGATCATCTTTATTAATTAAAAAGCATGTAAGAAGTCAGAGCCAGACCTAACCGACTTGGTGCCCTAGGCAAGATTTCGTATGGTGCCCCTTGTATTGTTACCAACTCCACCAACGATCACATTACATAAACACTGAAAGACAACTGACATCCAGCTTTATGTTTTACACATTTTCTTATTTTGAAATAAAAATGACCTCTAAAAGAACATTAATAAAGTGGCAACAATACTGATATTTAGCAGGAAAAAAATATTCAATTTCAAAATGCATAATGTAATAGTAGTAGAATTTATTCAGTCATTACATAACACAATAGTTTTCACAGTACAGACACTTTAAACAACAGCAACATTAATGTATTAAGTGATGACTGAAAAGGTAGAAGCAAAATGTTCAAAAACTGCTCTGCAAACCAATTTTTTAAAAACCAAAAGTGAATCACAAGTTTTTAAATGTATACTGGCATCACTCTGCAATTTAACCCCAAATTAAATTAGATAAAACGATATTATTTTTTCCTGTTGGCTTCAAATTTTCTTCCTCACTCATTTAAGGTGCAAGTGGCACCCCCTTTGGAAGGATGGCGCCCCTAGCATTTGCCTAGTCTGCCTATGCCCCTGTAAGAAGTTAAGGACTCTGGAGGTGATTTGACAACGCACTGAGAAAAATAAAATAGGGTCAAACAGCTACTGTGCCTGGCCAGCTACAGTATGTTTTATTTGAGCAAGCTTTTTGGGGTTAGCTAGCAAGGTATTACAAGTGTTTAACAACTTATGCACACAAATTCCCATAAGTTGATCGGTAGCAGAGTAACTATACAATAAGCATGTTTTTAAACAGAAGACAAGGGTATTGGAAGCTCAGAGAAAAGGTACTTCTTCGACTGTCTAGCACTAGCATGTTTCTGTCTTGCTAGCTTGTTGGTTGTTAGTGAGCAAGTGATATATTGGTTTGACATGCTAATTCCCATCAACTGACCACTACCATACAGTCTTCTTGACAATAAAACCCTTCAAGAAAGTTTTATCTGATGTCTAACTATAATTATTCTACAAAATAGGCATGTTGTTTGAAGACAGTAGTCAATGTTTTATCTATTCCTCCTTTTTTGACAAAACTTTGTGAGCTTTCACAAATTTGTCAAACTCTACAGTAGTCAACTAGCTGTTAGCTATACCACATGAGAGACCAACTACTTTTGCATTCTTGTTTGGCTCACTAGCTTGTTAGCAGTTAGCATGAAAGCTACAAATCTTTACCAAAAAGCACTTTTTCTGTAAAGACATGAGTCAGTTTTGCTGGGTTTGACTGTCCAGTGAGTGCATGTCACCTTTTGTTTTCTTCTCGTGACCTTCAGTACTAACCTTCTATGTATAAATGCTTTTATTGCACAATTACTGCATAGAAAATGTTTCTTGTTCCAAACTGGGGTTGGGTTTGGGGTGTTTATTAAGCTTTATTAGAGAACATTTTGCTTTACCGGCCTATCAAATTTGAGGATTCATGCTTTCATTGAGGGGTTAATTGAATATACGAGAATTCTAAAATGTATTGGTAGCGTTTTTAATATTGATAGACTAAGAAATAACCCTAGCGCCCTTAAAATATTACATAATTTACTTATTATGGCATCTAAATAATATATGGTGTTCAGTCACTTCAAGCAATACATGTATAATGTACCTGTTTATCAGACATAAACTCTCCCAAGCTATTGAATCCATCACCTTAGTGCTACACCAGGGGAACAGCCTGAAAACATTTTATGCGTTTAATCTGCTATGTTGGCAGAGTGGTGAGCGATGGAGTCGTGCTCTCAGAGCAAAACAAGAGGTAAGCAAACACTCAGACTGGAGCAAAGCTGCTTTCAAAGTGCTCAGGAATTGTTCAAAAACCCATTGTGCTTTGTGTAAATCACACAGTACAGCAGAATAATGATCAACTAGAGAGATAAAGCTCTGCATACCACAGCTCTGACCCAACAAAAACCTCTCACGAACACAGGATGGAACACCACAAAGGTGTGCAATTGATCACCAATAAATTCCAATATTAGTGACTACACTGCTTTGACACTGGTGCTTTGAAACATGGCACTGTGGGGACTTAATAAAGCACAATAGCAAAAGCAACCACCTAATTGTGAACTTCTTCATAACTGGACATGTCAGTAATGTGATTGTTTGTTATTTTCTGTAAAGGAGGAAGTGTCTTGACGTCACAAAACCCTACCTGGTTTATCTGTCTGTTCTTTGTTGTTTTCACTTGAGATTTAAGTTGTATCAGTGGCTGTCTGGAGCTTGGCAGATACATCACTGGAGTAATTTACCAAATGAAAAAGGTTATTACTAAATTGCTGCTGTCGCAACTCAAACAGACATAAATAAAATCTGTCTCTGTGTGGATTTGCACTTTTCTTTATCTTCTATCCAGATGATAAAATAAGAAAAAACAGCAAGCAATAAATCTTCCCTATTTGTTGTTGTCAGTCTTGAATAAGGTTGTTAAATATATTTTTATATTCGAGAAAGAAAAAGAACCCTTTTAAGAAACGCCTTCACTACATTTCGTGGTTTTGATTTCGGATCTTTTTTTAAGTACGGTCTGGCATACACTGTGTGATTGTACAACAGTTATGGTGCAAGTGAAACGTTAACGACACATAACCACAGCACATGAATAATGTGCTCACATTTTACACACTGTTAAATCAGGACAGTGCATTGACAATTGTCCTTTGGAAACTCCCACAGAGGGAAGCAGAAGTCAGAGGATACGACTTCAATGAAAACTGAAAATGCAAATTCTCAGTCAAAGTAGAATTGTGGAAGGGTTTGTTGTAGCTGTTAAACTGTGCTTTATTTTTTTCTGTTGCTTAGCGCCGCTCGATTGGCTGCTTGTTGCAGCAGCTCTCTCTTCGTTGTTCTCTTTTCGACTTTTTTTCATATCTGTTTAATTATCTCTGTATTTGGAGCCTGTAATGACTTTTAATGACTCAATTGTTGGCCATAGACACCAAACTGGCTACGTTTGCAGTGTTTTTTTTTTTAACTATTTTTGTTCTTGTGTGTGTCCGGAGATCCTGTGTAACCATGGTAACATTGTTTACATACGAGATCAGCTGTTAGCATCCCGTAGCATGTCGATGCTAAACGATACTAGGCCCGATGTTCCCTGCGAGCTGTGGAGAAGGAGGCAAGGACGACGTGCTGGTACTGAGGTTCAAGCTAAGAAAAGACGACATCGACCTGTCCTTCCACCCACCGTTATGTGGAATGTAAGATTTATCTACGACAAGGTGGACAAGCTAACCCAGCACCAGAGTAGCATCATGCTAACAGAGCTAACACCGGACACGAACGCCACATTGGAAGGATTTCACCTGCTGTGGGCGGACAAGATACAGGAGAGCAAAACTGAAGTAACTGGTGAAGAAGGCCAGCTCAGTCCTGGACCCTGTGGAGGTGATGGCTGACAGGAGAATTATGGCCAAGCTGTCGTCTCTGATGGACATTTCTTTCCTATATATAGTCTTGTTGGAATTATTGTACTGTACACCTTCTTGACCTGCTGTAACTCCATGAATTTCCCCGTTGTGGGACGAATAAAGGAATATCTTATCTTATCTTATTGCACAGGTGGTCATAATGTTAAGGCTGATCTGTGTAGACTTTTATCTGTGTGTGTTTCAGTTGCTCACATCACCATCATTGGCATGTTGCTTTACATGTCCCCATTTTGGGCAGGTGCAACAAGGAAAAAAGCCCTGAAGTTGACTAATCTGCTCATGGCTCTGCTTTAACTGTGTGAGAGTATGCTGCTGGCTGACCAAATTTTATAACAAGCGAGAAAAATCCATCTGACCGGTCCGAAGCAGCTGATCAAGCTGTGATCAGCCCTCGTGCCCTTTTGTACACTGCAGGGTGAATAGAGTGGAAATTTGACTCCACTTCAGAGTCAGTTATGAGACTCAAAAATTGGGTCAGAACTGGCTTCAGTTGGCACAGTGTATGCCCAGACTAATACCATTTACAATAAGTCAAGCTGGCTATCACATCCATCACTTAAATCATATCAACATCATTTATTCAGCCTATACATGCTGCTCATTTGTCTGTATCCCCAATCAGGATAACAGTCTTGTACAAAACGTTTAAATAGCTGGACAAAGAGTTGGGAAATCTTGAAACCAGCTAAAACAGATGATGGTCTGATGACAGTGGTCTGACTCACAGTCATCGACCATCTAATTCTGATGTAGTTCTCCTGCCCTTCTGCTCTCTGCATGGTTTTTAAGATTCCCACCACTACGTGAAGTTACAACTACTACAAAGCTAGCAGCCTACACACTGAAAATGGCAGCGATAGATCTGTAGATTATTTTGGGAGCTTTTTGTTGGGCTTTTTATTCTGATGACAGGACAGTATGAAACAGAAAAGAGAGAGAATGGAGAATGACATGCAGAAAAAGGCAAAGGGTTGGTGTTGAATCTGTGGTATTATGTGTTCTGCCCAAAGTTGAGACTGAACTGACAGCAGAGTTTGTTCCCTTTCTGTTTTTCACAGTAATGCACGGCCTGTCCAACAGAATCTGTCAGGTCACTTAAAAAAATGACAATCAACCATCCTGCTCTTTCCTAAGTCTGTAAATGTGAACAGTCAGATCAGATGAGTTTTAGGCTCCACAGTCAGGCCAAGATAAACTCGAACCACGACTTACGATGAGTCAGGAGAGATGGAGGAGTGAATCAGCAGCTGACAGACGCTTGCAAGAGTATTGATTTTATCTACTTTTTTTTTTTTGACCTAGAATGAAAACTTCTCTTTCAGTGTGCTGAAACTTACCACTCACTGCAGGAAAAGCGAACCAACAGTAGGGAGTTATGAGTGAGTATGTACTCCACCAATAATCCCCACTAGACTGCTGCAACAGGTGCTTCAAATACGGTATGATCATAAGTCCTAAGCAGCAAACACTCATTTTGAAACCTCTAATTTTACACATTATAAAGACATTAGGTGTTAATATGATAGAAATAAAACTGTTCCTTCACACTGTGATCTGGTGCAAACAAAAGACGACAGTGGTCTGAGAAACTCAGTGATGTGTGGTCATCATTCTTGCATGGTTAGCGCACATTTCAAGGTAATGTAACATGATGAACTCTTCTTTAAACTGATTTAAATGTACACACAATACCTTTAATTAGGGCTGTACAATGAATCAATTTAAACGTTCAATTTGCATTTTAGATTTCAGGCAATTAAAAAAAAAGAAAATCTAGATTTTCTCCGTAACCTCCTCCGCTACTCCCTCCCCGGGCTACCATAGTTCTGGTTGAGTTTTTTGTAAAAATATCAGGGATTTTATTCCTAGGCCATATCGCCCAGCACTACCTTTGATACACGTACACACGTCTGTTTCATCAATACTTCAGGTTTTCAGAATTTCTATAGCTCTAGCAGCACAGATGTAGGTTATGTACAGCAGGCTAAGGTCAACATGTTTTGTTTAGTATAACTGGAATTAGTAGTTTCATTTGTGTGCTTATGAAAAATTATATATTTTAAACTTCATCATAATTCAGACTGTGATTAATTTCTGTGACACGCTGAGAGCTCAGTGCAATGAGGAGAGATCTGTTTTTTCTTTTTGGACAGAAGCTTGATTTCAATAAACTGGGCGGGTGGGGGGGTCATAAGAAGGTTTCAATGACATACATAGACTGTGCCCATTACCATGGCAACTCTCACTGTTGCACCTGCATGTGAGAGAGAAAGAGAGAAACGTTGAAAAACCCCGATTATTATTATTCAGTTACAAGAATGCGAGCATGCAAAGAAAATAGGGACCACTTCCTGATGACACAGTTCAGTAGCGCCACTTCTTTTGTGCAAATAAGGCTTCCGAGTTCTGGACCTTGGTCGCATCAATACTGGTTACAGCAAAAGATACACAGATATACAATTCTAATAGAGCAACTATAGGCGTTTTTCCACCGCAGGCACTTAGCCCCGGAACTAGGGACTTTACGCCTAAACTACATGCGTTTCGACCAGAGTAATCAGGGTCTAAATTTAGTTCAGGGGTAGATAATCTCCCCCCTGAAAAGCCCCTGCTTGGGGGCAGTACTTTTCAAACGTTCTGGGACTTTCGGTTGAATGTAACGGTGTTTTTTGGAGTTAACAGTTGTTGAAACATAGAGGGAGTTCCTGGGAATGCATAATAGTTTAGTTTTGTATTAAGATTTCAAAATATTATTTGATATTTTTTTTTTTTCTCCATACGTCACTGGCCTGATTTGCACATCATCTACTAAGGACTTCAGCTTGGGTCGAAACGCAGACAACAATGGGGGCACAGGAACCTTTTAGTTCCAGGGAAAGTAGTTCTCGGGGCTAAAAGACCCCGGAACTCTTGGTCGAAATGCACCTTATGTGCATTGAATGGTGTTTTGGACAACAAAGGACTTAATTTACTTTGATAATACAAATTGTTGATAGCAGTTAGCATGTCTTTGTATGCTGATGATTAATTTCTCTTTCTTTCAGAGCATCCGCTTTTTCCACATAGCATCACCGTTGACTGACCTCGATCAGTAACATAATTGACTGGAGCTCAGTAGAAAAGCAGGTTATGTCTCAGTTAGAAGATTGGCTGTTTGATCCCCGGCTCCTGCAGCCAGAAGTGTCCTTGCACGAGACACTTATCCTCAAATTGCCCCCAAGGAATGTGTATGACTAAGTATGAACGTCTGGCTCACAACTCTTAGGAAGACAGCACTTTACATGCTTTTAACTATGACTTCAGGTTTAAGTACTGCAGCAGAATCTGTGATCAATACCTGAACTACAGGAGACAAAACCCAAACTGATTGATTATGGTTAGTCATCACTGTTGGCAAATTTTTGCATCTACAAATTTTCCTAAAACCTCTCATGACTGGAGGCTCTCCAATCGGCCTCTGTCATCTCTCTGCCAATCCTCCTTTTAAGGACACTTAGGAACACGATGTACTTCAATCTGGCAAAATCATCTCTCCAAATTTAACAGGGACCCACAAACTTTCCGTCTGGCTCTCTGAGCTCATTGTTTGAAGGTTTTTGTTGTCTGGCCTTCATCTCTGGTACACACTAGTGCAGGAAGAGGATGAAGCAGTGTGTGTTTGCACAGATACAGCCGTGAGTTTCTGGGAAAATACCTCGACCCTCCCATGTGAATTATGAGAAAATTCCAGAGTAGTGAAGAGGAAGACAAAAAAGGAAAAAAAAGAGAAGTCAATGTGATTGTACAACCAATAACGTGATGTTATGACAAGCAACAATCCTGCCTTATGCTGAACAGGAATTGAACAACTGTCTGGTTTCACTGGTATGCTCTTATTGTGAAGGTCTGATGTGGGTACGCATAAAGTGTTTTTTAAATTGTCGAACAATAAAGGGTGTTAAGTTAACACTTCTTAGTTTAATATGATCTACATTACTATTTTTTTTTTATTTGTGTTTTCTGATTAATGAAGGTATTTTCTACCTACTGAGTCAGTGTCTGCTTTGCTGCTTGTGTCTTCATAAGAAAATAAAAGCTAAAAAAACATTGGCGTTACAGTCCAGTCAACACTCATGGGTGATTTAGAAAACATCTACACTGTGGACTTAGACTGGAGACTCTTTACCAATACGTCTGCCATTTATTTTCTTTATCAATCAGTTCAACAAATGTCCAACAGAAATTATGATGTATTAAAGTTCCTAAAATCCAACATGACATCATCATAAAGCATTTTTGTGTTAAGTACAGTCTTAAAATGAAACCTTTTGTATTCTCTTACATAAGGTTGGAAAGGTACATATATTGTGTATCGAACCTGTATGGCACTTCAGGGTTGGTGCAGATGCATCAACATCCAAATACATGCAATACTAAAGGTAATCCAAATCCAAGGTCCCCACTGTCAGAAAACAGGAGTGCAACACACACAGCATGCGTAGCCCGTCTTGTCTACTCCTGAAATATTGGTTTCCACCCCAACCATACTAGTTTTATGTCTTTTCTTAACTCTGGTCAGATTTGTGCTGTGAACTCAAACAGGTTACCTGTGATCATCCGTGTGGGTGTCTGTTACAGTGAGGAACAGGGGTGCAGAAAGAGTGAAGAGTGCTCTAATTAAATGAGCATAGACCTTGCCATCTCTCAGGAAAAAATACATATCAAGCTTCTAGCAGGACCATAGAAAACAAACAAAAATGGGACTTTTGTTAGTAGCCTTGTCATAAAGTTTTAATCCTGAAATCCTGGTTTCAGCGGGGTGGCTGACGTCCAGTGTAGTAAACAGTGGTACATTGTGGATGGAGTTCCTGTGCGTTTGTGTGCATATGTTTGTGTCCGTGTGCATATGTTTGTGTCCGTGTCGGCCTCACTCTGTGAAGCTCCGACATGCAGACCGCAGAAGAGCAGGACAGAGAGAAGCTGCAGCTGAACGCAGTAAAAAACAACATACTGTAGATATTTTTAATTACTTGAATATATTGGTAAACTTATTTACCATTTGTGTGGCAAACCTCTGAAATGTATACACCAAATGGAAAACTTTCCACATTTGATGCTTGGCGGTTGATAATTTCAGATCCTGCATTGTTCTATTTCTCATTTAGTTTTTTAATGATTTTTTTCTTTATTATGTTTCATTTAAAATGTTATAAAAACAAACCTGAGCAAGCTTTCCTTCCTGAATTGTCGGTGGACAATGTGTAAAACTTGATTTATAGAGGCTTTGAAAACTTTAAAAAAATATTCAATGCCCCTTTCTTGAAATAATGACCATAATAATGTCTCCAGATAATGACACAATCAAACACAAGCACGTTTCCACTTATCATTTCTATCACATTTTTCCGTGCCGCTGTTACTTCTTTAGTCTACTTCTTTACAAAGTATTGCTCGTGTAGGTTTAATGTTGGGTCTCTGTAAATAATACAACTAAGAGTACGGTCTAGGCCTGCTCTCTGTAAAGTGTCTTGAGATAACATTTGTTCTGAACTGAAGAAAGTTTGATTGAAGCTTCAAATGTCAGATCTCAGAGTGCTCGTTCTTCAACAACAACACAGAGACTGCACTTCAATCAAACTCTAACACAAGAAGAAATCGCATTACAGCATGTCCTTCTGTGAGAGATTAAATAAATGGTCAAATGGACTGTGTCTAGATAGTCTTCTGACCACTTAAAGGGCTTAGTCGCATGTCACATTCACCCACTTACACCACATTCACACTGATGGCAGAGGCTTCTATATAATGCACCCCATCAGTATTAACTAATCCTATTCACACACCGATAGCAGTCATCAGGTGTGAGGCATCTCGCTCAAGGACACTTTGGCATGTAGCAGAGGGACCTGGGATCTCTTTCCAATTGAGAGAGAATTGACTCTACCAATGAGCCACTGATCCAATCTGGTTCAAATAATGAGTGTGTATCAGAGGTTTCAGTTTCATTTAGATCTGTCTGCTGTCTCGATTCTGAAGCCATCCAGTATTGGTTATTCACATGAACTACTGCACACTTCATGGTTTATCATAGAGTAAGAAACACTACACTTCAGAGCTGAAGATATTTGTCCGAACCCGAACCCAACCCGAGCCGACCGTTGGGTTTGGACAAATATCTTCAGCTCTGAAGGCCGTACATGCTCATGCCCGCACTCTTCTGCAAGCTATGCATGGTCCTGCAGGTGCAGGACGAGATGTGGAGACTCGAGACCTAGAGCTCTTCAGAGACGAGCACACTCATCCTCCGGCAAAAAAAAAAGAGCAAATTTGTGGATTGGGAAAATGTACAACGAGCTGACTGGGAAGACAACGAGGTACCTCACTATATTAAAACAACTGTCATGGAAGATGAAACCAATGTTCTTGGCTGGTGGAAGATCAACAGACCATCCTACACAAAACCCGCAAAATTAGCCAGACCAGTAATGAATAATGTCGGGGCAGTCGGGCTGTAATCGGGTTCAGGCTTTAAAAAAATCTAGGTCATTCGGGTTCGGGCCAAATTCTGTCGGACTCGGGTCGGGTCTAACTTTTAAGGCCCGACTACAGCTCTACTACACTTCTTATAAATGACTTCAAAAAAGACTGAACTGCTTAAAGGTTTGCTGATAATCTATTTGCATTAATTGGGAAACAGATCAGAAGAGAAAACAGTGACTCGATCAGTTACGACACAACCTCATTATATCTTAAATTGTGGTTTTCATGGCTTGTACAGTTAAAGATTACGGGCTTCACAGTAGTAGCCATAGATAGTGGGGTTGTGTAGTTCCTGCAGTATGAACTGAACAAACCCTGCTACCAAATATCTGAGTGAAGGGCTAACACTGGCTGCAGCTCCTGGCTCCTTCACAGACTGACAGACCAGCCCTGTACATTATAGCTGCTTCTTATTTGACCACCACCCTCTAAAGCGTCTGCTTTCCATTGAGCTTTTTTCACTGTTTACTATACAGCTGCACATTTCCAGCAGGATTAGGAGCCAACTGCTACACATACAGTCTGAATAACAGAGAGGAAAGTAGGTTTGTAGATTCCAGTGGAAAGTCCAGCCTCATGGCTCCACTCATGATGACACTCCGGCACAATAAAGGAGCCACACAATGGAAGGGGGAAACTATGTGTGTGCGTGTGTGTGTGTGGGGGGGGGAATAAAGCAATCTCTCACATATTTGTGGAGCAAAATCAAACATGTGTAGTGATGCTCTTTATCACTCTGCATGGTGTGGAAATGAGTGGGACATGAACGCAGCAGCCTCAAGCCCTGACATGCAAAGCTGGGTGTTGTGTTCAGGGAAAGGGAGCAACCTGTCCTGCAGGCAGTTACCAAAAAAGAGGTGTTGCAGCAGGGCCTGACCTTTGACCTCTGACACTTGTTGGCTGTGAGGGAAGCATTCCTGTGCAATGCCAGGATGTAGTAGAGCAATACTGCTTTTTCTATCCACGATTTTACCATAGATTGCATAAAACATGGAAGTAGTCTACCGGAGATAACCCACTGGTCTCTGAAGTGCAGGGTCGGCACTGCCCCAAAGAAACCTGACTGACTGTTGTCCTTTTCAAGGCAGGATTTACTGCATGTTTAAATCAACTACTTAGACTGTGTTGCAACTAGCTGTAAGTCGCTTACTATGCATTTTGAAGCACAGGTCGACTGACGGGGTGCAGGAGTCTCCTTGCAATTTTTTAGGTAGGCCCAAGCAGCAACCTCCGGTCTCAAACTATGAAGCCCATGCGGAAGTGTTATAAACTGCAATTCATTGAGAATCCGCTTGAGGCTGCCTGCAGAAACACAGGAAACCACATAGACACCAATTCAAAAAAGACGATCTTTGCAGCATTAATAAACATGTTTACAGCCTGGTTCAAAAAACGTCTTGGCTCTACGTAGCTTATCTCTCTATTGGATCACACTGTACTTACGTCAAACTATGCCTGGTTGAGTTCCGCATTTCCAATATGGCTGCCGACTTCGATTTGCTTCAAAACAGTGCTCAGGAACAGATGGGTGACGTCACGGATACTACGTCCATATTTTATGCAATGGATGAATTAAAAAAATATTCACCCTCTGTAGAGTTGTCACAAATGAAGAAATGAGGTATTGAAACCAAAACTGATAATAGCACCAGTCTGTAACATGTTTTACTTTGCTGTTTAATATGGAGTGTAATAAGGTTTCTTTGGTTTCTCAATTCGGCCTCAAGGGAGGATCAGAGAAACTGGCTGTTACTAGTTTTGATTACTCAGTCATTGTTTAGTAAAGGGTGAAGTTTCTACAAAGATTGGTAAAAATGATAAACACTGTGGTGCTATTTCAAGACTCAATTTGCAAAGTTTACAGAGTCAGGTGCCGTTACACCTGCCTTTCTGTGTGTAAGATGACTCAGCAAAACCCCAAAAGTTAAATAAACTTGACATATGAGTCAGCTCTCAACTTTTGATTCCAATTGTCGACCTCACTTCAGACGCAGCCATAAGTTTATCTGCTTTCTCTTTGCACACCATCACTGTCAGCGAGCCTTAATCAATAACATGCAATCACACTGTGAGACTGAGACACTTCATCAACCATTCCAAACTACACCTGATCAATGTGACTAACAAGAATGTGATCAGGCAAACAGTTTCAAAGAGAGAGGTGAATCAGCAAGACATGACCTTTGACCCCTGGTGTATGTTTGGAAGTGAGGCAAGGAATCTGTGAAATACCATCATACAGCAAGAATGTGTGACTGACTCCTATTGAAGACTATTTATCTCATAGATTAACCACTGCAATGCAAAACAAGTAGAGTTAAGTGCATTTACATAATTGGTTTAAAGATGCTAACAGGCAGCATTCAGGATCACAACAATTGCATCCAGTTAGTCCAGGTTTTAATGAATGGCTGAGGCGCTACCAGGGATTTTGGCCCCATGTAAAAGTATCACATCAGGCTCCTCCACTTCAGAACCGTAAATGTTGTCATATTTTAGGGCCACTTTTAGTCATGGACCCTAAAAATGTTCCTAACTCTTCTCCCCCATAGGACTCCCCTGCCACATGGAGACAGTGTGGACGTGTTTTGGATGCACTCAGACACCTTTCTCACCTGCATTGTAGAAGTGGTCCAGCACTGCAGTCTCCCCAAAATCCAGCTTCCCAAAGTTCACCGTCTCCAGCTTGCTCCCCACCGTTTCACATGCGTCCTTCAAACACTGCAGCGCCATGCTCTCCGCGTTACTCTGCTGGCTCGCCTCTCCGTTCACCACATAGGCCACCGTCACTGGCCTGTTCTTGCCCGACTTCCCGGTGGAGAGCAACCCTCCACCGTCCATCGGACATGCCACGGGTGTTGGAATCAGCCCCCCACCTCCTCCAGGGACCACCGAGTCCTGCCAGAAAGTCCCAGCTGCAGGGATACCAAGAGTGCCACCTCCACCTCCACTGGAGCTGTCAATACCGAGGCTGTCTCTGCCGGGGCAAGCTCCAAAGCAAGGCACCGGTAAGGATATCCCGTCCTGGTCTTGACTCATCTTGTTTTGAGTGTCTCTCAGTGTCTTAAAGTGTAGGTTTTAATGAGCGGCTACTCCAGCAGTAGTCCATGGAGAGCCAGCGTTACGCACGGCGGTCACTCATGGAGCCTCTGCACAGGCACGACGTGCAACCTCGCTCCGATTCAACGCAGGTAAGCAGTCTGTTAGAGGCTGGGAGAGACTACACATCATGCTGCATGTTTGCTGTCGAATGCACGCTTAAAGAACACCCAGGTAACGCCGAAGTTGGCCGAAGTCACGACACTGATCCAAAGAGGAAAAACAAAAGAAGAAAATCCACCAAAATGCACGCATTCCTCCTCAGCTCTCACAACAAATCCACATACTTTCAGAAGTTGAGCAACGCCGCCGGTGGCAGCGCAGCAACGCCCACAGGAAACACGAACAACGCGGTAGCAGCACGTCCAAGTTACAGCGCTGTTTGAGCCTCGTATCGGTGCAACGACTGCTTGTCATCTACCGAAACAGAAGGCTGACTGCGCACGCATCCAGGCTGCTTTCATGTGAAAACAGACCCTGCCCTGTTTCCACTGTTATCTCGCGCGTCCACACTCACACACACTCACAGCGCGAGCCTCCTGTTTGCTGGGCGGAGACTTCAAGACCATATGTGAAGCTGTGTAGACTCCAAGAAAGGAAGAGTTCACCCAAAACACTACCCAAAACAACACACTCAGCAATACTCCTTTCAAAGTCACAACATAGATCAAATTATAAAATGTTCAAACACAAAGAAATCAGCTTTTTATTAGCTCTTGTTGGCCTCATATGAAAGAGGGAATCATTGCTCTGATAATAAGTCATAAAGTTGCGGGGTATTTCATCATTTCGAACATTAATCTTCTGTGATCGAAAGTAATTAAAGTCATTTTACGGAGTGTGAATAATTAATTTGTGAGTAAAGTTGTTGGCAATGATTTTGGCTGCAGTCCAGCCTGCAAGGGCAATTCAGCTTCTAGTCTGAACACGCTGGCTCTATCATTCTCTTTGAAACATATCTGCAGGTAGCCCAATCACTGACAGTTCAACCAATAAATCAACATGCACAGAGATATGTTCACCATCTCTGTGAGTTGTATATCAGCTGCTGGAACCTGAAGATCCCTTTCTTTCCTGTCACCACGAGGACCTCTTGTGGTAAGGACGGGTCAGTACATGGGGACTTTTACCCGGTAAATCTAAGAGATCATTGTTTCAAAAATCATATTATTCATAGGTTTGTGTTATGAGTTAATGAGTATGGACATTTTTTATTGCACACAATATTTTTTTCAACCTCCTGACTCCCCAATTAAATATTCTGGTTTATATGTTTTATTAATTTATTATTATTATTATCATTATAGTTTTTTTTATGAGCATTCCCAGGATTATACAATAATGGTAACAGATACATATATGAGCGCCTTTTGTATAGTGGCATCAACAATGCACATATGATTAGATTTTTTTAAAAAGTACAAAAATCCTGTTAACCTAAGACAACCTTAAACAAATACAAGTAGAGATATTAGAGAAAATAATAGCTGCATTAACGTATTTGTTGATGTCGAACAGACAACATTCCAAATAACAATGACCACACTTGTGACTCCAGCTTTAACATAAAACATAAGGAAAGAAATAAAAAATAAAGGTAAAAATAAAAATAATGATGATAATGATAAAAATGTGATAAAAATGTATAATATTAAAAAATATATACACATATACATACAGAAATATATATACAACAATATATAGACATACAAACATACACATGTCCAAATTTCCAAAAGAAAACAAAAAAGAAAACAGCAAACCAAACAAAAAACATGTTTATATTTTTTATTTGCAGAAAATATCAGCTGGTAAAATTCACAAAATATGCACTAGTTTTCAACAGTAAATAATATATTTTTTTAAAAAGCAGGGAAAAAACGAAGAAGAAAACATTAATATTCATTTTAAAAAATAGATTAACAATGTTTTTACCAAGGGTGACTTCACTGGGGTAATAATCAGATTTTTAATAACAGCTTTCATGCATCGCATTATGCTCGCAGTTTTTCACATTGCAGTTGGTTAACATGTCACTTTTGACAAAGCTACAACCTCCGTCTTTGAAAAAAATGCAGCCACGGCAGGAGTCCAATAACTGCAGTTCCAATTGAGGCTGTATCCAAAAGCCACAGAAACCTCACTAACACCCATGTTAAAATGACGTTTTTTAAAGTCAAATTGAACATGTTTACAGCCTAGTTCAAAAAGCAGTTTCACTTTGAATAACTCAAGTGTACATATTTACACAATTTGAATTTCATTATTGATTTTGAAGATATTAAGAAGAATAGCGGAGCATATATTTGCATAATTAGGGGCGTGTCTAACTTGTAAGCCTATAGATTCCATTTTGACAGTGCACAGCGTCACATCTGAGATCAGTCCCAGAGGTGTCTCTTTGCAAAGCTAAAAATACACATACATTCTGGGAAAGAGCCTGCATCCAATATTCATATATTAAATTATATACTTGTTTAACATTTTCTTACGGTTTTCACACTCTATATTAAAGCTCCTATGGGGGGCTTTTAGTTTGTGTCAGTTTTGAAGTCCCCCATGAAAAAAGCAGTATGTCTTATCACTTTGCTGATTTTGTTCTGTACATACAAAAGCCATGTTTTCTTTGTTTGTTTTTGAAACCTCATCCTGCTTCGTTTGACATTGAACGTCCCACTTTTGTGGTTCTTTGCTGTGGAGGCTGCATCTTTAGGGTGCTGTAAGTCTTCATATCTGACTCTTCCCCCCTTAGTTTCAGACAATTCAGTGAACTACATTATCATTATCATCTTATCACAGATGGTGTCTTTGCTTTTGATTTTGCTTTGATTCATAATGCATTATTCCTATCAATATTAGTCTTTCTCATTACCGCTCATAAACCTCCTCATAGGAGCTTTAAATCTTGCTCCAGATGCCCCTCTATATTGTTTTTCAGTGCCCAGGATTTTTCTTTTGAGTGCTTTTATTTTTTTTAAATGCACCTAAACTGTCCCTTCTTCATTAACAGCTGATGAACCACCAATTTAAGATGTGACACTATTTTAAGATTGCATATCCTCACTCCCACTACACTGTTAGAACATCACAAGATCATTTATGGAACATTTTTCACAACTTTTATCACTGGGAGAGGATAACTAGGTTTGCTGTCTATATCGTGAGAAGATCAGTGCTTAAGCAAAATTAATAAAATTAAAACCGCATGCGGATGTGAGTGGGCCCTCACACAAGCACCACCTGATGTGCAAATTTGGCTTTGAAGAAGCGGAAGAATCCTAGCGATCCTTAGGGATACAATAGGGCCTCAGCACCACTGCGTGTCAGTGCTTTGGCCCTTATAAGGCTCCCTGTTGGTTTTAGGCTATGGGTGCAAGAGGCTTTTTTGTGTGTCCCGATAATAGACTGTATAAAGTATGGACGTAGTATCCGTGACGTCACCCATCTGTTTCTGAACGCTGTTTTGAAGCCAATTGGCAGCGGCAGCCATATCGCTTCTGTCGAGCCAGTGTGACGTATAGAGGCGGGCTTTGAGCCTCCTAGCCAACAGCTGCAGTGTTCCCACAGGCAGCTGTGCCTCTCATTGGAAGACTATTAATATCTTCGGAATTGCCGCGTTAGAAAAAAATTCACCCCCCTCACAGTGAGAGGACATCGAGAAATGAGCTATTCAGACTACACTCGTCTTTTGTACCAGGCTGTAAACATGTTTATTTCGGCTGTAAAGATCGTCTTTTTCCCATTCATGTGTAAGTGACTTCCAGTACTTCCAGAGCCAGCCTCAAGCGGCTCCTCGATGAACTGCAGCTGTTAACACTTCCGCATTGACTAATTTTTAAACTGGAGGTTGCTGCTTGGTCCCGATGCCCTGAATGAGCATGTCTGACATCGTGCATGTAGCTCGAAAAACCTCTATAAGGAGGTTTATTTTACCCTTTTTTAAAACTATTTAGGGGGCGCTATGGAACAGATTTTTTTATTATTTTGGACGAGACCCCCAAAATATGCAAATGGGATGCGTGGCCGATTTGGTGAAATTTTGTGCATTTCAACCCCCCAAAAATCCATTTCCTTTTTACGGCGAGACATGTGCGTTTGATACATCGCCCAAAGTCATTTTTCTATAACTTTGAATCATCAACGTGTTTACTACAAAATGTGTGTGGTTTGGACTTGATCGGAGAAAATGCCTACGGCAAGATCTCTTAAATATGTACCCTGCTAATCGCCAAAATCAGACATTTAACTCAAATTTCTGAGCTTCCTGTTGGGATTTCACAATGACGCGCGTGGACTTTTTTGTAGGTCTTGGAATGGTAGGTATGCAAAAAAAAATGTCATGCATGTAGCTGAAAGTAGCTTTGACGGGATGGCCTTTTAAGTCATTAGGGGGCGCTGTGGAGTAGATACTCATACGAAAGCAATGAAGTCAGAAATTTTACGCCATGACTGAATTGTGGACAAAGTTTGGTGAGTTTTGGGCCACGCTGAGGCATTCAAATTTGGCTTTTAAGTGGCAGAAAAATAATAGCGATCCTTAGGGATACAATAAGGCCTCGCCGCCACTGCGTTTCAGTGCTTAGGCCCTAATAATAATATAATTTCTAAGTCAATAATATATAGTTGTAATACAACTTTGTGATACAACAGAAAGTTTTGATACTTTTTATGATGAAAAAAGTTCCAAACCTTACTAAAATCTATTTTAAATGTTAGACCATTTAGAGGCCAATTTTCTAGTGTAAGCCAGCCTAAAGGGCAGACATCACATTTCCTGGCTGGCAGGAGCTTAAGGAGAACGGCACCAAGTTTTCACCACTCAAAGGTCACCCACAGGTCACTGAATCATATTTTTCCTGCTAGAGGGAGAGCCTGAAGGACACTCCAAGAGGAACCAAACTACTCAAATCAACATGTATGAGTTGACCTGTGCAAATCAGAATCAATGAGCTGTACTGTTAAAAATGTAGCATTAAGATGTGACAATGTCAAACTCCTCAACACATTTGCTAAAAACAGAAAGAACTCCACCATATTACGAATACCCAAGCATCTGTATTATATACAGTCAGTGATTGGGTTCAAAATGATGAGATTTAAAGAAGCCTATGTAAACAAAATACTGTTCAGGCTGGCACACACCTATATTTACCATCAATGCCTTTTATTTATAGAAACTCCGTGGCCACTACCTGTTGCCACATATTTGATTTATATCTGGAATTTTACCACTCAAAAATTAATCCAGAATTTCTGAACCTCTTGGTAGTGGCAAAGTTGATGCATAAGAGTGCTTCTTCCCCCACATTAACATGAATTCAGATTTTTTAATCTGACAACATTCTTGTGGGTTGTTTTCATTTGTCTATATTGACAAGTATTAACTATGCTCTTCATATAAATCGAGTTAAAGCTCCTGTATGAGATTTTAGCCAGTAATGAAACAGACTTAAATTAATACTAATGCCCTTATATAAACTGCAAAAGTTCCTCATCAAGAAGATTCATTCTTTCAATATAGCTATTTTATATCCGTTTATATCCTCACCTCTCTTATTGTTCTCATTTGATCCACACTGAGTGTTACTTCTTCATTATTACCCACTTCATCGACACTGCGCTCATATTACTGAAAGAGGCGTAACAGATGACACTCTGCAGGGAAAGTTTCACACAGTGAATGCTTAGCAACAATTGTGGTCTACGAATCAATGATTATTTTTTTGTTTCTCAAAATGTAGAAATATATATGTATGTATAAAAAAATATATGGAATACATGTAAAATATTCATTCATTCATAAGAATTGTATTTGCTCACTTCAGTGTTTGACAACACAACATTTTCGAGACACATCTTCACAAAATAGAGTATACACTGTCCATGAACAAACAGGAGCAGGAAGAAGAAAAACTTATAGTACCTGCCCCTACTCTTAATCACAACATAATCTATCACTAAACCAGACGTCTAACCCGTTAGTAATCACCTTCTCTTTTCACCAAACATCAAATGTAACAATAAACACTGAAACAATCAAATACAGATTTACTGGATAAGTTTGTAGTTCCCCATTACTTTACCATTTAGCATTCTTTTAAACTGTAAAATATTAGAGCAGCATTTTATATCATCATCCAGAGAATTCCAAAGTTTAACTCCACAAACTAAAACACAAATTTGCTTTAATGCAGTGTGCACGTATGGACTTTTGAAATGACATTTCCGTCTATGAGCCTCCTCATGAGATGTAAACACAAACAACTTCTGTAAGTTTTCAGGTAATAATCTGTTTTAAACATAAATAATAAGGTTTTAAGATTGTTTAAGGATGCTTCCAGATCTTTACATTTCAACAAATATGAGCTAATAAACAAACTGTTAGTATGTTCTCTAACATTCACCTTATTTATAAACCTGATTGCTCTTTTCTGTAACACATACAAAGGTATAAGTGTTGCCCCATACCTCCGAGCAATAACTAAAATATGGTAGAACAAGTGAACAGTACAAAATACAAATAAAAGCAGAATCCAAACTGTCCTTGGCCCTGCCTAAAGCACTAACACATTTACACACTTACCTCTTTATATAATCTGTGTGGTTTCCAAGTAATTTTATCATCTATTATCACTCCCAGAAATGTAGCTTCTGACACTCTTTCAATGTTAAAATCATTTATAACCAAACTTATTAGATCATCCTTTTTTTTATTACCAAAAATCATAAACTTAGTTTTATTCCAGTTCATGGATAACTTGTTTTCATCAAACCACCTCTTAAGTTGGACCCTTTCGCACACTACAACAGTGTTTGTAACACAAGTCATGCTATGCAGAATTCCTGTTAATGAAAGTCAACATAGTTTTCAGATTAAATGCTTACAAAAGTGTATTTTTTGTCTTTTAAGCTCAGTTCTATGAATGTAAATATAAATATAAGGATAAAGATCATGTTTCGGATCGGTTCTAACCTTCAGAAAAACACAACCTATTTTAATAAAGGTTAAAAACTCATCCACCTACAATCTTGCTACAGCAGAGTATTTCCACTTACATCCACTAGATGTCTCACACTCACCACACATCCATCCACACCTTCCCTCAGCCATATCCAGCAGCACCAGCTCTCAGTACCCTGCCCCGTCCACAGGGCTGTGTTATTGTGTTATTCCTCTGCCTTTAAACACATCTGTCTGTCTGCTCCTCATCGCTTAGCTCTGGGCGAATCACACATAATCACAGCCAAACTCTTTATGCACCACTGTGTCTCTTATTGACACTGAAATCAAGTGCTGTGACTGTTGAGCTTATATTACTGTGAGTCAAATTACAGCCTATTGAATATGATGAACATTTACATTTTCATATAATAATCAACATTTTATTCACATCTGTTCCTTGTCACTCACACACAGCTGCCTATAAAAATGTTTGCTTAAATAGATTAACTCTCAGACTTTATTGTAAAAAGATTAAGACAGACGAGCATTAGGATAATAAAATAGAATAATGACAGCAGGAGTGAAACAACAATAACTGTTAATAGTTGTTTTGCCTCTTCAAGCAAATGCTGCCTGACACATCTGGCACACAGAGCAGCTGATCTGCTGAGCCTCCACATCCTGCAGTCAATCCTCAGAAACTTTGTGTCTGCAGGCGAGAAGAGTTCCTCCTAGAGCTGTGAGCTTCTCATAAGATTACACTGTCTAAAGGCTTTATGGAATGCAAAAAATCCTAACAAGGTGCTCCAGTTACAAACTCAAACACATGAAAATATAAGGTTTATTTTGGCATCTGGGTTTTCTTATTTTTGTCTCTTCTACTGCACCACCACAGTGTAAAGTCAATCACTTCCAATTACATTTCTAGCTTTCAAAATACAAACCCTATCAGAAAACTGACAGAAAGTATATAAAAGTCTGACTCAAATTATCCTCTGTCTCATGCATTTGTAGTGTTTTAAAATAGGTAAAAAATAGTTTTACTGGGTGTTATTCATAAACAATGTTTATTTGTGAAATGGAGTAAGTACTAGGGGTGTTCAGACTAGCATACAAGTCTTATGGTAAGAAAGCACTCAAAAAACACGTCTCATTGAACAGTTTATTTAATGCGGCTAACACGTGATCACAGAGTCTGCATGTAAACAATGTGCAAGTGGTTTAGTGTGGCTAACACTAGTAGAGCTAGCACCACCAACCTTTGGTCCTCCTGCAGGTCAAAATCATAGACTGTATATAAAATGGACAGCGTTGCTCCGCCTTTTCCCATTGTACGGTTTTGAAGCCAAAAAACCCTGTTCAAATGCGCAGCCATTGTGCAGCCAGAGTCTGCGCAGTAGAGAATTTCTGTGGTTGCCACGTAGTTCCCTCTACGGCAGCTGTCAGTCAAAGTGAATCCAGAAGTAAAACCCCATTTTTTAATCTCTAATAACTAACGAAAAAGGAACTTTTCAGAAAAAAGAGGCCTTGAACACAAAACAGTCAAATAATAACTACATATCACCACAGCATACGGATGTGAGAAACATTCGTACAATGTGTATTTATTTTTTAAAGTGTGACTGCACCCCCATTCACATAAATAGGGGAGATGGAGTTTTTGAACTATACTGCAGCCAGACACCAGGGGGCAGACGCTTTGGTGGACGCTTCACTTCCAGCCGAGCGAGCTGCACATCTGGTCAAAATCCACATGCCAGAGGTGCATTGTTTTAGTTAGTTTAATGAGACACAGCTTGTGTACAACTTTAGCTTCAATTACTACACCAAAATACTGCAAAAGGGATGCGATCTGTCATCTGTGCTTGTTTACATCTGGGTTGTAGAGCATTATAGCATTATGGAAGTAGATATTGACTAGAGCTAGTGCTGGCTAGTGGCGGGTGGCCATGCTTCAGCAAAGACACAACATATGACTGACATTTCAGGCCTACATTAGTAATACTATTAATTACTTGTCTAACTGACTAGTAATTCTGGTGCCAACTAGCGAAAAAGTTCTATATTTACGTAAACTAAACGTGCATCCCTTGTAAATATTGGGATACATGATTTGGAGATTTTTTTAGCTGATATCTATAAATTTTTTTCATTTTAAGATGTGTCGTTTATGCACACCTCAGACAAGAAAGACTGAGATTTGGTGCACAGATGCATTTAATATTCTGTACTTATTAATTCTAACTATGGTCACTTTTGTTAGCACTCCTGTGTGGTCAGGGACGTGTCCAGAACTATTTGACCGGGGTGGCCCAACTGAGGCTCTCACATAGGCCAGTGCCTTTACAAATAAATAACATTTACCCTTTCTGTCTTCACAACCTACTTTCATTAAAGTATTAAACAGTTGTTATATTCCTTTTGACTTAAAAAAAAAAACAAGACAAAGTGGCATAAATCGGGGCGCTGGTGGCCTAGTGGTCCCCCACATACGGAGGCTGCAATTGTCGTTGCAGGGGTCGCCGGTTCAATTCCCAGCCGCAACGTTTTTCTGTATTTTTTTCCCCCGCTCTCTCCCCGCATTTCCTGTCTCTCTTCAGCTGTCCTATAGAATAAAGGCAAAAAGCCAGAAAATATAACTTTAAAAAAAAGTGGCATAAATCTTCTAAGCTTAATCCTTTAAGGATTTACAAAAGATGTTTTTTCAAAGTCACATTTGAGGGCACTAATAAAGAAACCTACAGCCAGCCTTTTAACTCGACCCAAATTATAGATTTTAACAGAAACCCCACCTCTGACAAGGCTAACAGCCAGTCATAGTTTAGGATTTTGGGGTGGCCCCTGGACACGCCACTGTGTGCGGTCATCGTAAAGGATTTTATTTCAGGTTTTTCCAAAAGCTATTTCAGGTGTTTTTTGGACCCTTGGTGAGAGAGAAACAAGTAGTAAACACAAAATTGATTTTTTATCGTCGCTAAAAGAATGTGAAAGCATCCATTTGCAGTCACTTAGGGGTAATATTCATCTGCTTCTTGCTTTGTTTGGATCTCTTTTTACTCTAATAGGAAACATGTATGGCTCTCTAGTGTTCCAAAGCCAGCCCCCAACTTTCTCTCACTGTAGGAAGTGTTCAGTGCAGTGGGTGTATCAGAGCTTTGTCTGAGCTGCTGGCTGCTTATACTGATGAGACTCAGAACAGCAAAGCAAACACATAAATCTGTGGTCTCTTCAACCAAAACAATGAGCATACAGGGCCACATTACATTATGTGAAAATCTTAGTTTTGCTTTTCGACTTTATTAAAAGATGGACCACACAGCAGCTCCCCAAATGTGAAGCCAAAACATTTGGAGCTCTATACTGACAGTATACATCAAAAAGCCTGCCCTCTCCATGTTTTCAGATGGGACATGTTTAGCCGGCAGCCTTGTGTCCCTAATTGACCACCATAGGTTCAGACAGACGTCACACCCCCTCAGCTCCCCAGCTGAACTCAATTTATTGCATTACAAAAGCAGGACAGATCGAAACCTTAGCAGGTTAGTTGATTTCTTCTCTTCTGTTTTGTGGGCTTCAAGTCAGTTGCTTCTGTTTGAAGACAATCTCTTGGACACAACTCAGTGAGGTGGTGAAGTCGTGCTGCAGCTCTAGCTGGTAAAAATGTAATTTTCATTTATACTGCTATCAGAGGTACTGCTGACTCGTGCTGGAGTGGGTGAGCCAGATTGTCTGACAGAGGCCCTCCTCAGTCAAACATGGACTCCAGGGCCTGTGTGGGGCTCTGCTCTGGAGATCATGGTTCTAAAAATCCCAGAGTCACCCACTCCAGCACAAACTGATTTATGTCTAAGTGTTCATATTATTTAGAAGTTTGGTTTTAATTTGTAACTCAATGCCATAAGAAGGCTATAATGTCATGACTGTTACCTCTTGACAAATGTGGCTCCTGTGTGCACCAGATTGGGAGGGTACAGGAGGAAAAGAGAAATAAAACCTAACAAACACTAACACTAAAGTCACTGAACTTTTCATTACTCTGCTTCCAACCAACACAGGAATCTGTTTCTCTGTGGACTGAACCAACCTGAGGGATCTTTGCTGTTAAAAGTAAGTCAAATATGTGTTTTAGGGTCAGGACATCACAGACATTCACATACAGTACAGGTCAAAGGAGGCTGATTTTTATTTCCAACTTTTAGTTCCAATTATTCCACATCCTTTCACAACTCTTTTAAATTCCTTTTTTTTTTTTCAAACAGAATCACATGTTGGTGTCTTGATTATGAGTATGACCAGGGACTGAAAACCCAATGTAGTGGCTGAAAGGGTTCGGCCAATTAATAGCCCCTGATCACTATCATCGAGCAGATTTTGATAGTCTTTCGCCTACAACACAACAATGTGTTTCTATAATCATCTTATATCGCTGTAGCTGTGATATTAAAGCAGCCATACGCAGCCAGGCTAGGATTTTCAAAGCCTGGAGTGTCAAAGTGATAACCTGTGCTGTTAAAAAAAAAAAAGTGAAAAGTGAAAAAATTGGTATTTCCTTTATGTCTACCTGAGGCTGACTCCCAATATTTCATTATTTTTTTTCTCATTCTTTTTTATTATATCAAGGCTGAGAGTTATGTATAGTAAGGCATGGTTGGGGGTGCGGCTTATTTGACTGACAGGTGGGTGTGTCAAGCAGTAAAGGCTGATTTACACTTCTGCGTTGAATCAACGGAGTAGCCTACACCGTAGGTCCGCGTGGCTCCCATACCTACGCAATGGCCTACGCACGTAGCTGACGTGCACCTCCTCCAAAATGTAACTACCTGTAGTATTGACGCATACCGCAAGCCCTGTGATTGGTCCACTAGATTGTGTTTCCCGCATTCACAACACTTCCGGGAGTCCCGCTCATTGGCCACACATCGGCCTCGTATTTCATCTCCTCCTCTGTATTCTTCATGTAATCATGTCTGTATGATAAACAGCAACATGTATCAGCTGTAGATTAACATAACACGCTCTGAATCTCTGTGGAAAAGTAAACAGAGATTGTAGCGGGGCCGGAAGCAGGCGACCAGTTATCAGAGAGACCGCACTGCCCTCAAGCGTTTCGGCGGAGAATTGCTGCGTGACACAGACACATGATCGACGCACAAGTATGTGGTGCTCATGTCGGCGTCAGCTCCTGCTGCATAGGGGAGACGCAGAAGTATAAATCAGCCTTAAGGCCATGACCACAACTCCACCTCTTTGCCACCTTCTAAATTAATGAAAAGTTAGTTGGAGTTAATTCCAATATGGCCGCCATCTTTGGGCCTCATAACACCTGTTCAGAAACCTGTGGCTGATACATTATATGGGTGTGTCTTATATAGATTTTGTGTCTTTTCATAAGTTGTTAAAGGCCAAAGTTTCAGGGTTGTCTGAAATGTAGCAAAAGAGGTGCAAATGAATTACTCTTTCTAATCAGAGGGCAGTGGAACACACCGTTTAATCAATCTTCATCATGAACTGATTTGGCAATGTTTCAATTGGCTCTTCTAAAACAAAAGCAGACATCGTAACCTTTGTTCTAAATGTCAAGTGCCAAATAGCGATATATTTGCATTGAATTGATGGCCTGAAAATGGTATGGTTTATTATTTCCTTCCTTAATGCAGAATGTTTGTAATGTCTGATAAATTATAAGTAGATTCACATTTTATAGCTGCAAACTAACATCCTATACTATGTAGGAGTAATGGGTGAAGTTTGTTAAGGTTTGAGTGTAGTTAACCATCAATAGTCCGTCCATGCTGCACCCTGCAAATAAAGCTTTCCATTCTGCTCTGCCACAGACCATGAAATAGTCACTCAGCTCTGAAATGGAGGGAATCACTCACACGGAGGAACGGCAAGAAGTTGGGTTAGTTCTGCCGTGCAGGTAGGAGATAGATACTTGGAGGCACAGACTTATTGCAGCCCTCCATAGATATCTGCCAAAGTCTACACAAACATTAGGAGGGGAAACGGGAAACAAAATTACAGAAATCTGCTAAGTTTGACAAATGGTGGGCCCGGCTTTGCCACCAGCTATTAGCCTGCAATGATTAATAAGTGAGAAAATAATTGCACTTCATTGAGATTGATGACGCCCCATTTAACCTCCACTCTCATCCCGGCTGCGCCACAGAGCAGCGAGATGAGCCTCGGACACACTGCTGCTCCGCCGGCCTCGTTTGGCAACAAATAGATCTGCACACGCACACACACACACAAACACACACTCACACACACAAACACACACACACACACACACACACACACACACACACACACACACACACACACACACACACACACACACACACACTGTAATGATCCTGCGGGGCTTTTCTTAAAAGCCTCGCAGCACTCTGATCATAAGTTCATTGTTAGTAAGTGAAAAACAATGATCTCAGCGCTAGGAGGCCTCTGGGAATCTCTCTCTCCACCAATATAGAAGCATTTAAGTCAAACACCATGGGGAATTAATGACAGCAGAGTCACCATTAGCTCCTACGCTAACGAGTTTGTGAGCCCTGGCCCTCTTGTTAGACACATCTCCTGTGTGTGTTTGTGAGTGTGTTTGCTTGTGTCTGAGAATCTTGTTGATCTCAAACACACAGTAAATGCGTTGGAAAGTGATTTTCACGGGTACAAATGCAAACAAAACAGCGACGGCGGCGATCACTGGGAGTGCGGCGGCGTCTTATCCTCTCAGCCTGCAAAGAGACGTGGCCAAGGTTATTAAAGAAGGATGTAGCAGAGCAAGATGGCCGCTGTTGTGACCAGAGGCGGTGTGGAGAGATAAATGGTTGACCCAGCCTGGTGTCAGGTTAGGATTGATGCCACTATCAGCCCCACTGCTTTCCCAATGATTTTCTCAAATCTCTGATAGAGTGTGTTATCTAGTTACTGGCATGAGGGCAACGGCCTGCAGGCACGGAGAAGGTCAATCTATGAGGACAATCTTTGTTGGACTAAATGAGAAAAAAGAGCTCACAAAAAAAAGAATAAAAAGCAGCTGCTAGGTCTCTGGGATAAGATAAGCCAAATTACTTCTCTTTAGTAGGATAGGCCTCAGGCCAAACATCAAAAAAAGAGAAAAAGGAGGAAAAATTAAGTGAGGCAGCTGGCATGCTCTCTAACTTCAGTGTTGTAGATTTCACCTGAAACCTCTGCGTCCTTAAACTAATGTTGAATCAGAGCGAGAGCTTGAGGAATGTGCTACAGGAGAATGTTTATCTGCTGTTTAATCTGCATTCGCTCTATGAATGTCCTAAGCAGCAGTAAAACAGAAAAATCCAGCAAATATAACACAATCTGGTGGCAACAAAAGCCTCCAAGATCATAAAGCTCCTCCATAATCTCACTCCATCAACCTCTCCCTCTCTGTTCTTTTCAAAAGCGGGCGAAAGAGTTTGACTAATAGGTTGTAATTTAGCAGCCGAGGTCCTGATCAATAATTCGGTGTCAATAATGATGTAGAGGTCTGTGTGAGGGGGAAATGATTCCACTCATTGTCTGAGAAAAATGAAGGTGTGGACATCACCGCCGGCTGTAGGCAGATGTCCACAGGTGCTGGGTTAGTATGATGGTGGAGTTGATGAGCGGGAAGACAAATAACACACATACACACACTAAAAGACACACGCACACACAATGAAAACAAAAACGAAAAGTTTCCTGGTGTTGCATAGGATCAAAACTTTTCAAACACACACACACACATGCTCCTGATGGATGTGATTTTCACCGCCCTTTTTCGTGGACGTCTAAGTCGACGGGTCTTTCTCATGACAGTTTCATTATGATGCTCACTGACAGAAATATTGACCAAACTACCATCAATGAAGGAACGATCTGTTTCTTCATGAGCCAGAAAATTGCTAAAGTGCTTCTCAGAGTATAAAATACAAATTATGAATACTTCCTGATGTAGTGTGAAAATATTGCACCTCTAATCTGCATGCACATGACAGAGGAAATTAAAAAAAAGAAATAAAAACAAAGACAAAACTGTTAAAACAGTGTGGCAACATCCCAGTTTTCCTTGAATACAAAGGCTAACCGCCAAAAGGTGAAAGGTGAAACGAACGCTGTTGCCTGGATTGCAGGACAGGATGTTTCTCCACTTTTCCTTATCAGGGATGGTTGGGGTCCAGCAGCTCCTCAGGCTGCTCTCACATCTGTGCCCAGTAAATGTTATTATTTCCACACTCCCAAGACCAGCCTGAGATGGTTTTTGGCACAGTGTCAACCATAGACAGTATAAAAAATGGACGTAGTATCCGTGACGTCACCTATCTCTTCCTGAATGCTGTTTTGAAGCCAATCGACGGCGGCCGCCATATTGGAAATGCGGAACTCAACCAGACATAGTGTGACATAAAGAGGCGGAGTTTGAGCCTCCTAACCAACAGCTATGTGTTCCCGTCCGGAAGTCAAGTCAGTCATGTCCTTATTTGGGCAAAAAATAATTATCTTAATATCTTCTGAACCGTGGCATTAGAAAAAAAATCACCCCCCGTACAGTGTGTGCCGATCGAGAAACTAGCTACATAGAGCCAAGCTGTTTTTTGAACCAGACTGTAAACATGTTTATTAATGCTGCAAAGATCATCTTTTTTTAATTGGTGTCTATGTGGTTTCCGGTGTTTCTGCAGCCAGCCTCAAGTGGATTCTCGATGAATTGCAGTTTATAACACTTCCGTATGGGCTTGATAGTTTGAGACTGGAGGTTGCCGCTTGGTGTCAACAGGAAGAGGTGGAATGTGGCAGACTCCTTACCATAGACTGATTTGATATGGTGTGTGTGATCAGGATGTCCTTGGTGTTACTTTTACCGTTGATAATCAACTGCTGTTGTGATGGGGTTTTGTCCAATCAGAATCAAGGGTTTAAAGCCCCTTTTTAGGAGCTTGATTATAATATGTAATGATGCCTCTTTGTGTCCTATGAAAGCATACCAGACCTACAATTGTATAAAGTAATTTTCCATTCAGGGTGGACAAGATCTTGTCTCACCCTGTCGAGAGTCCATTTCCCATAACCCCTTGCCAACCATTCATTATCCCTTACTTATAACTAGGGATGCAATGATATAAAAATCTCACAATATGATATCGTCACGGTATTAAGGCCACGGTACAGAATTATTGCGGTATTGTCAAAAAAATAAGATGACTTTGAAAAAATGTCAGTGTGGAAAATTAAGTGCCAGGAATGATAAGGATAAACACACTCACTGTAATTGAACACAAACATAATGCTCAAATGTTCTAATCATTTTGTACCTTGGCTCAAACGCATTCACCAACCTTTTAAATCCCTCATTGTCCACCACTGAAAACAGCTGCAGGCCTTTGGCAATGAATTCTCCGATACGCCTTGAGATGAGTTGAGCTCTCGTGCTGCCATGAGGAAAACTTGGTTGAAATGCCTCACGAATTGATGTTTGGCCTCACTTGCTTCTTGGTTTCACATCAAGAATCTTTTCCAGGTGATGATTCATCAAGTGGCTTCTCATATTACTTGTATTCCCCAACTTGTAGACGATCCCGGTCTGGCAGTGTCTGCAAACAGTTTTTTGCATGTGCGTCATGTTTTCTCCTCGATCGTTTTTATTTACTGCAAAACCAAAATGCGTCCATAAATCTGATTTAAACTTTGCAGGAGGTTCCACTAGTTTAAGTTTTCTGCTCTGCTCCCCCTCTGTGCTTTCCGCCATCTCTTCCTGCACTGCGCAGGGGATCATAGGAGATGGTGTTTGCTTCTCAGACCGGCCCTCTCAATAGCGCCAGAAAAAAAAGAACACCAGCGGGAATACTTCGAGTTCCTGTTTGATACCCTCACATGCCACGGCATTATTTTGAGAATTTTGAAACCGAGATATTTACAATACCATTACATCCCTACTTATTACTGGCATTGGACACTAAAGTGGACACTAAAGGAACTACAGTTTTTAGCACCTCTGCGTTCGCTTCAATTCTCAAAACTGGAGGTAGCTGCTTAGTAGCAATCAAAGCCATATTTATTGGATGTTAGAACTTGCTATGCAGCATTGCATGCTGTTGTGGCATCACACTATTCGTTGCTGTGATTAGAGGCCTTTTGGTCTCTGCACCTAACAAAACAAACTTTTGGATTCTGAAACATTACTGAAATGTTCCACACTTATTCAGAGTGGTAAACGTCTGACAATGCAGCGCTACAATGTGTTAAAAATAAAGCTACTACAAATATTTGTTTGTCTGTTTTCAACTGACAGAGGTCATCATGGTTATTTCTTAAATAAAAGCTACTCAGTGTAACAGTGATGATGAAGATTCTGTTGTGTATACCGAAAGCTCATTGAAACAGAATCCATGTGTCTTTCAGCACATCTTATGAGGTCGCTTTGCATTTACAGTGAACTAAAGTCTAACACTTTTCTGTCACATCATAAAGTAAAACAATTTTTGATTTATGATTTGAAACTATTTTGAGAGGCCTCTTGATATGCTGCATCAGATCAGAAAGAGTGCTGTGTGCCTGTGTCCTCTAACTGTTTAAACCTTCAGATGTTTAATCCTGAGAACTTATTGACCCATAAAGACACAAACTCTTCTCTCCTCTGTCTCCAGCGTTCCCCTCTGACCCCTCCGACCCCTCACCGGCCCTCATCCTGGCTGGCCGCTCCTCCTCAGAGCCGGGCTGAGGTGTGTTTTCCGAGCCGACCTGAACAGTTTGAACATTGTGCTCTGAGTGGATTGGGTTCCTGTCAGGGCTGAGCGTTTGGACATTGATAAATTTCCTCCTGTGTGGGATCGATAACTCTCACCTCTCAGCCCAGGGCTCCTTCAGAGTGGGACGTCATAATTACTCTGTCAAAGTGAATGCCTGTCTGTGTTAAGACTGACGACTGCGGTGTTAGTGTGTGTGTGTGTGTGAGAAAGAATGATATAGGGTCATTCACTTTGTGTGCAAAGCAGAAAGAAGCGTTTTTATGGTATTTTATGTTTCAGGATGTCTGCATGAAGATTTATGGATTATGTTTCTACATGTGGGCTTAAAAGGTTGTGTGCATATGTTTGTGTTTGTGTACGTGTGTGGTTGTGTTCCTGTATGTTTGTGTGGGCCCAGGTGATGCTTTGTTGGTTGAGCAGGACTTGAGACTGGCAGTGATTGACAGCTGGGCAGCCCGCCTCCTCCTTTCTCCTCCCACGGCGCTTTTTGATGCCTGTCACATTGGCCAATCAGCGGAGTGATCTGACAGCTGTCATGACAACAAAATAAACACACACTCAAACACACACACACATACACAGAAAAAAACACACGCATACATGTACACAGACCTAATTCCTAAACAGCAGACCCAAATGGCAAACCTACTTAGCTGCACTCTAAACCCTCCTACAATTTTCAAATTGTTAAGCAGCAACAATTAAGCTGAAAAACAAACTTATTTTGTAAGATTATCCTTTTTTTTTGACAAAAATCCAAATCAACAAATTTATATTGTTGAAAAAGACCAAAATACATATCAAAACCCAAACTTTACCGAGTGTAGTTGTGCTTAGCAGTCAAAAATCTCATGGTACTTAACTCTCCTGTTATGTTGTGGGTCAAATTGACCCTTTTTAAAGTTCAAAAATAAAAAAATAAAAAATTGAAAGTATTTTTTCTATATGAAACGTCTTTGCTTGGCTTAATAGATGAAATCAACATAAAAAATCAAAATGGTTCATTTCACAATTTAAGCAATATATATACATATCTTCCAAACCTGCTAAAAACAGCCTAAAAATCTGGGCATCATGTGACAGAAGAGGTGTCTCGTGTTAATTTATCAACATCACTTCATAAAATAAAAAATAAAAAAAATCAAAATAACATAAAACAAAATCTATGTAATGTAAAACTATTGTATTTATATTTAGGTCTTTCCAATGTACATTTAAAACAGTTTTAACATGATTTTCATGAAAATTGAGTGAGTTATCCTCATTGAACCATGATCTGTGAGGATTAAAAAACACCATTACACTATATATGGATTTAAATGGTTAGTAATGGAGTTAATAATGAGATTAAAAAAATGTTTATTGGGATTTCTTGGGGTTCTGACACTTTTGGATAATTAAATATGCCCCCGGTCAAATTGACCCAGGAACATTATTGCTGTCCCTGAGGAACTAACATAAGAGGAGGGTTAACTTGAGTTGGAGTGACCTGACAAGTTCAGGTTTAAGTCTTATTTTAAGGAAAAAAATTAGAGATTTGGGGTAAAAATGGCTGCCAGTTCAGAAAAAAAAATTCATGCTGGGCTCCTTGGGACAAGGTTTATTGTGATTAATAACTTATTTGAAAAAGCTCATCAGGAAAAATGTTCTTTTTGAACAATGAACAAATATTTATACTCAGTTAAGTTCTTATTTTTGGCGTGTAATATCTTAGAAAAATTTATATCTAAGCTCAATATGGTTTACATAAAGTATCATGGGATATTTTAGCTCATAATGACACTAATACACTTGGTAAGACCTTAATTTTTTACAGTGTAGCTGTGTTTAGTCACTGATTTGCAGCAGTGATTATTCCCATTAACAACCCAGCAGGGATGACAGGGCCTCTCACGTCCATCACTTTGACTGAATTAACATACGCTCAGTTCAGCTGCTTCCTCTGATCTCTGTTCAGATGTTGATTTATTTATTCTGTTTCAGGGAAACTGTGATCCGCCTCCATCTGCTTAAACATCGCTGCTTCGCCACGTTCAGCCCTCCTTCGTTTTAGTGTGAGTTCATAATGCTGTGCATAAGTGTGTGTGCCTGCATGCATAGGAGTGTGGGAATTTGTGTGTGTTGATCTATTTGTGGTTGTGGATCTGTGAGTACAGCTCCTATAATGAAGGGAAAGTACTAAAATTAGGGAAGTACTTCTTAAATAAGTTGAATTATTTGTCAAATGAAGCAGGCAATTTAGCAAGACAAGGTTTTTTAAAAGAATTTGAGATGATCATGTACCAAAGAATCAACAGATATTTGAAGCTAGTAGAAAAACATTTTAAAAACAGTCAAAATGAAAAGAAAATATCTAAAACTTACTTACCTAATAGGTCAATTTACATTCATAAATGTAGCAATGCTTTACAGTAATCTTAAAATAACAGTATAAGAGCTTGAATGTACAGGGATGACAGCATGTGTGTATAGGTGTAAATGATGTGATTGGGACATAAACAGATGATACTGTTTTCCAGCATTTTTGAGCTCTGCAAATAATAAAAGTCATTAACAGCCTTTTGGTCTCTGCTTTCTCAGAGATGCAAACAGCTCTGCGAGCGACAGACAGGAGGAGGAACAGGAAAGGTCATATTCAAAGGTAACATGAGCAAACAATTAAGAGTAAATAAAAATATCTCTCTGGGATGAAATTCACCAATTTAACAGAGTTGAAAAAAAAATCTCAAATTTACCTTGCATACTAGACTGATTTTTAAAGAACATTTTAAACATTTTAATTTTCTGTTATATGCATGCATAATAGTATTTGTGTCTATTGCTGTGTTTTTATTGGTGTGTCAATCTAATGATTGTACTTGCTCTATTTACCTCTTTTTTTTATTTGGAGGTTTCTGTTGTTTCTGTGGTTTAGTGGTGTTTTGGTACGTTCCACCAGCACCCTTGATGTTCCTTTCTAGGCTAATTTTGACTATACTATGGATATTTGTGTCTATATTCAGCATTGTATCCCTGATTATTATGAATGTATGTCCATGCAAAATTAATAAAAAAATATTTTAAAAAAGTTTATAGCTAATGACAAACAAAAACTAAAATAAACACACAACTAGAGTAAAAAAAACCTCAGGCAAAAAAAAGAGAGATATATAGCCATTCTTTATTTGTAGAAAATATACTTAAATCTAGAATTGTACCTGAAATTTAAAGGAAGAAAAAGCTAATTGTGTTTAATATAGGTCAAGCTAATGAGACTGGAATAGAGAAAGCCTTTTTGTTTAACACAATTTCTTCATATATGAAGAAATGAAAAAGGAAAAGATGTTTGAAATAAGATATTCTGACTTTGACAAAGCAGTCTGGGCAAATGAATCGCGTGTCGGACAAAAAATAATCAAAAGGACGACACCTTGAATTCCACTTTTCATGATGCAGTGTGTGAACCTTGATTTGCAATTGCTCTGTAGGTTTTTATGAGATGTGTTTGTGTGTGTGTGTGTGTGTGTGTGTGTGTGTGTGTGTGTGTGTGTGTGTGTGTGTGTGTGTGTGTGTGTGTGTGTGTGTGTGTGTGTGTGTATGCGTGCGTGGTGACCATGTGGCACTCTTGTCTGTAAAAGAGGCAGCCTGTGGAATTAAAAGTGAATGAAGCGAGGACGAGCGAGGCCGCCTGCTCCTCATAACACTGCCATAATAATAATAATAATAATAATAATAATCAGGGCAATAATAACCTCAGTGCTCATTTAGACATCAATACTAATCACTCTCATTTGGAGGACAATAATAATAATCAGGCTCATTTAGAGTGCCGCTTCTCCACAGAGGCTTTCACTGCCTTTGGGGTCTGTTGGTGCTTAACCTAATGATAATAGTCATGATTCATGGCTCAACTCTCCCTCCCTGCATGTTGCTTCCACTCCACAGGAACACGAGAAGTGTCTGAGCGTGTGTATGTGCAAGAGAGAGTGGAAAAGAGAAAGTGTGAGGGTGTATCTGGTACAACACCAACACAATGTAAAAATATTTGGCAATTTGTAAAAGAAACAGGAGTGCAAACGCTGCAAAGAAGTCCAACAGGTGCAAGAAAACACGCACAGTGTGATGATCACATCGGCACCTGCAGCAGACAGTGCACTCGGGGGCCAAAGAGCTGAAACAAAGCAGTGTTTCAATTCAGGGGCTGAATCCTTTGAAGGTTGCATTTTAAGACTAATTGCGTCACAGCAGCGCGACACGGCTGTCCCTTTTAGAAGACTCCTTCAAATGATGATGACAAATGCATCCTCTTCAGGGCCACAAATGATCGATGTGATGCATCCTTCATAGCCCAGCATTCCCAAGATTCATTGTGCGCCAATTCAGATGAGATGGTGAGCTGTCATGCAGCCGAGGAATACATTTTAAAATGTAAGTATTTTGTTTCAACTCAGTCCTGAAGCTAACAATAGAAATGATGAAAAAGTGTAAATGGGCCTTTAAACTTGAAGTAAGAGTGAAGCGGCTCAGATTGAAAGGTGCCGCAGAGACTAAGTGGGCTCGTGTTTGTGACGCGTCTTGCCATAAATCAAAATCAAATTCCAAGGAAAGTTTTCTATTTATTTACAAAACACTCAAAAAAAAATCAATACCAAAAAAGAACTAAATAAACGATGATAATGACGATGACGGTGGCAGTCAACAAAACATACTCAACCCCACTCACCCTCTTTGTATACCTTCCGCCACACAACTGAACAGGAACTTAAAAGGCAAACCACACCCATGAACCCAAAACTGGAAATGAATTCAACCATAAAAAGGAAATAATCATGATTAACAAATAAGACAGAAAATCAACATTTGGCCCCTACAAAGAGGCTAAAGCTGCTGTTAGGAATGATGTAAAAAAAAGTTACTTTTTTTCTGCTGGGTTTGGAGAAAAGGTTTTAATACCCATTGGTACTCATCTGTAAGTGAAGTAATTTGAGATTATGGCGAAATCTCTGTGTTTTCTAATGCCTTTGTATCAAACAATGTTATTATTCCCCTCTTTTCCTTTGTCACGTACCAATCAGAGCTAATCTCCGACCTTCTGTTGCCCTGATTGGCTGGGAAGCCACTACTTCCTCATAGAATGCACACAGCGGTCTTTTGTGGGCGTGGTTACGACAGCAGATAGGGGAGGGGGAGGTGAGTGAGAGGAAATCTGGTGGAAAGGAGTAGTGTTGACATCTGAAATCTCTCTCCGAACTGATGTTTATGTCACGACTACCAACAGCAGCTTTAATGTTTGTGACTTTTGTTTCTTTAGCTAGTTCAGGTGCAGCTTTCAGTGTCGTACGGTGACAGAACCGTATCCCAAAGCCTGCAACCTTCAGTGGATACAGCCCCTGAATAGGGACACAGCTAACAAGTTCCAAGCTAACCAAAACTGCCATATTAATGTAATCTTTGCCTAAATAACAGGGGAACATGAAGTGAACTTTAGGTGTCCATATTCATACACACTGAATGGTAACATTTTTTAAATAACTCCTTCGTTTTTAAGATATTAAGGTTACAAGTATTGCATAATAGGCATAATTAGGGGTGTGGCTGACTTGACAGGTGGGCACACTGTAGTGATTTGCTAGGAGGCTAAATTCCTGCCTCAAGTCGGCTTCTTTGCCAACATGGCAACCACCATTGTTGGGCTTAAAAACTGCACTTCAGAACAATAAGTTGATGTCTCTGAGACAATGTTCATGTTTCAGACAGTGTATGAATGCAGCACAGTCCAAAAAGTTGATTTTAACATAAGCCACACCTCTTACAAAGCACATAGACAATAAAAATAATAATAAAAACAAAGTTTATTTATACAGTACCTTTCTAGAACAGGCGTCACAAAGTGCTTCACAATAACAGAATTAAAAGCAACAAGCAAGACATCGCAAGAATTACATTGATGTAAACACAACAGACATAAAAATGGACAGGTCAATCAAATGCTTGTCTAAAGAAATGGGTTTTCAACCGCTTTTTAAAAATGACGACAGTGCCCACAGCTCTCAGTTTTGGAGGAAGACTGTCCCACTTGTGGAGCAACAACCTCGAAAGCACAGTCCACCCTTAGTTTTTAATCTGGTGCGAGGGACAGCCAGCAAACCCCTGATTAGAGGACCTCAGAGTCCTACTGGAGTTATACGGCTTCAGTAGTTCTCCGATATATGCTGGAGCCTGACCGTGTATTGCTTTATACTCGATCACAAGAGTTTTAAACTGGATTTGGAACTTAATGGGGAGCCAATGCAAAGACTTAAGTATAGGTGGGACATGGGACCATCTGGATGATTTTGTGAGGAGCTTAGCTGCAGTGTTTTGGACCACTTGTAGGTGGTTCAAAGACGTGCTGCTGAGACAATTGAACAAAGAATTACAGTACTCTAAACGAGATGAAACAAAAGCATGAGCAATCATCTCAAGCTCAACTTTGGACACAATGGGCCTTAGTTTTGCAATATTTCTTAAATGATGAAATGAAGAGCGAACCATCACAGTCTCAGACTTTGGATTAGCTAATCAGATTTCAAGGGGGCAATGCAACCCCTGTTCACCCCTCTGGACACACCCCTGGCATTACAAAAATAGTGATGCAACAGGCTAGCTAGTAAGAGTAGAGGTGTGTACAGTGAGTACATTGACTGTTGGGGAAAAATAACTTTGAAAGCAGGAAAAATCCTGATGTCAAATTTATGCAAACAGTAGTGAACATAGAGCTACGGCTCCAAATTCCTCAACCAAATGATGCCAAACAAACCTCACCATGGTTCCTCAGAAGTTTGATTAATTCAGATTGGTTAATTTAATCTTTGTTTGAGAATGAATAAAGGATGATTAAGTATGATTGACTGAATTCTGAACACAGTGTGCTGGAAGCAGAATGAAATTCATCCATTTAAAGATGCAGACAGCCGTATCAAGAGAAAGAGAAGGTGTTTGCATTTTTAAGCTGATGTGGTCAAATGTGTCCCTCTTCACCTGAAAAGATGTGTTATTTCTCCACCTGATCACAGTTTCAGGACTGCGGGTTATTGCTGCAGGAGTGGAGGTGTTGCAGTAGCAGTCTCTGCTCTTTACAGCTCTATATGGTCATCTTGAAGACATGAAAACCTTCTCTGCTCTTTCTGATGTATTGCGTGCTGGCACATGGGACAGTCAGACTCTAATGTAATTCCTTGCGAGTGGTGCTCATCTCATCTGGGCTCCAGCTTTGAACTCTCCAGCTCAGCGGCTTTTTCACAATGAGACAGAAAATGGGGACAGAGGGAGAGAATTGTCCGGCACTGATTCGCTGTAAAAAACTCGGACAGAAGATCATTTCAGCGCCGCTCGGGAAGATCAAAAGCTGTGCAGGCAGAGAGCGGGCGCAAGGGGAGATGGTATCGCCGGGCTCTCATTTCATTCACAGACGAGTGTGAAATGACTTCATCTGTTGTGTGGACTCACACTAGGCACCATTATACACTACTGTACTTTGACCCTCCCTTCCTCACTCACTTTCTCCTCCACGCTTGCAGCTACCGGCTAAAACTGCTGCAGCTGTGACCTACTAATACATCTGTAAGGTTCCTGTGTGAGTGTGTGTTAGCCACACAATGAGCCTACTATCAGCCACACTATTAGCTTTTACCTTCATTGATATCCAAAGTATTAAAGAGCTTGATCTAAATTTGTAGGATATAGGGCTGTTCCTAACTACACATATATCGAATCGATCAGAAATTCTTAGCTGAGAGGGGTTAGTCCATTCATCATTACACATGACATTATTATTTTTTCAATATTCATCTTGGAAGATTTAGACATTGTATACTAAGTTCAAGGGCTGAAAGAGATCTTGCAAAATAATATTTTCAGCACATCAACACATTACAGAAAAATGTTAAATTTGTGAATTCGCTTTTTAAATTAACATTTTACAAGCACATACTACAAGCTAGCTGACTCCTAACAACAGTGTGAAATTGCTAATGAAAATGTATATGCCAATGTAAGTGAAAATCAGCAAGGAGTTGGAAGATTACTGTGTTTAGACATAGATTAATACATCCTTTCTGACAGGCAATCTTTGATTTTATAAGTCTAATCAAATTAGTTAAGCCTAGCCTATAGCTACTAACTAGCTAGCTAACTACCAGAAAATAATGGTCTAACACAAGTTGTAACCTGTCTTTTCTTATGTATTACCAGGCTGTGTTACATACTCAATTCTGATTGGTCAAAACGCCAGACGAGCACAGCCTGAGGAGCTACAGGACCCTAACTGTCTCTGATAGGAAAACGTGGAGGAAGATCCTGTCGCCCAGGCAATGGCAGCAGAGCTTGTGAGTGCATCTCTAAGTTGCTGATTGTTATAAAGTAACTAAAGCCACATGTGGTAGTGATAATAGCGACAGTGTTAAAAGTCATGAGACTTGCTCTATTTATGTTGGTGGTGCAATGCTCACTAATACAATAATTTTTCGCTATAATGTAACTTGAAAAATTACTGTTAATATGTGTCAATGTGTGATGAATCTTGTAATGGAGCAGATTTCCCGGTTTGGTTAGGCATCAATGTTATCAATGTTTTTAAATAAGTAATTTTTAACACCTTTATAATGACAGCAGAAGTTGAAGAAATGTTCACGGTGACAGATAAGGGACAGCTCCTGTATTTGAATTTTTTGGAGCCTGACTGACAAACAGAAACATGGTTCACTAATAGCCCTTTTCCACTACACAGTTCCAGCCTTATTCGAGTCGACTCGACTCTACTCGGTTTGTGTTGCATTTCCATGGGCGCGGTACCTCGTGTCAGATACCAGATTTTCGTACCTGCTCTGCTCTGGTAGTAGAGTAGGGCTAAGACGGGCTGGTGGAAAAGGGCCATTAGACTCCTCTCTCTGACTTCTGTGTGGTCAAGTATTAGGTGGCAGCTGTAAGTTTAATAACAGCAGCAGTCCAGCTCAGGTCTGGTGTTAATTGCCTGCTCTAGAGCTGCAGATTTTAACCCTTAAAGAACACTGAAGGGGGCTTATGAAAGCACTAACAAGAGGAGATCAGACCTGAAGTCCAAGCCTAGAGTTGCTGGTTTCAGGCACGGTGCACATCGTTACCACCCTGCCTCCTGCACTTAAAACTGGCAAAAAGGCAGAAAAAAAGCAGCAATTTGCTCAAACTTCTGAGCCTTTAACATGTGAATAATTTAGTGCAGAATATTGTGAATCTGCATGACTATTTCAGGAACAACAACAAACGGGTTTTAACACCACAACTCTCTTTCTCTCCCCCTTAAAGCGTTGCTGCTAATGGAGATCACAGCACACTTTGCAGGCATACACACTTAAAGAAAGAGAGCGAGAGAGGGGAGAAGAAAGAGATAATAAGAGTCGACTTAACACATGGATTTTCCTCCTCTTTCTTCTTCTTCCCTTCAACCCTTGTTTTCATTTCCTCCTTCATTAAAAGAGGAGTCCGGTGCAGAGCCAGGCGCTGCTGCTGCGCGTTGGCCATGAGAGCTTTCTTCTTCCATCCCTGTCTGTCTTTTTTTTTTCTTGCTCTTGTCTTCCTCCTCCTCGTTCCCTTGAACACCCTGTTTAGCTGTTTAAGCTGATGACACAGAGAATATTGCATGTTGAAAGGAACACTCACACACACATACACATACACATACACATACACACATGAACACACACTGATTTACACGCTCACACACACTCTTGCCCAGAGCGAAAGGCCCCAGGCAGTCTCTCTCCCGCTAGCCAGGGGCGATCATTCTGCCTCTATGATACTTTAACTGTGAGATGTCAGGAAACATTAGGGCCTTTAAAAACACAGTGAGGATGCAGCGCAGACACACTCTGACAACACACACACATGCACACACAGTCTCAACTGTAATCCCATCCAGTTTCCTCTAAGGTCTTATGCAATCCTCCTGCACAGAAAAAGTTTATTGAATCTTATTTTTTGCTCTAAATTGCAGTGATATATCCTCATTTTTCTTTTCTTCCTAATCACATTTAAAAAAGTAACAAGAACTATATCAAATATATCAATGTTTTATGACATTAACTGACCTTTAACATCACACATCTCTAATATAAGAGTACTTAATTGCTTGAGTTTTGAGGTTTTAAGCAGTTTCTTGTATACCTTGTCATCTTGTCTGTAGTTGTTTTTGCTGCATGTAGCTCCATTTAATCATTACTCTTTTGGTCTTCTTTGGTTCGGCCAGGGTTAACAGCTATGAAGATCTTGACTGGAAACAACTTCAAAATAGAGGCTAAGGAGGCACAGAAAAACAAGTCGTGAGTTTGAGTTTGGAACGCAGCTCTCAGAGGCAGTTCTCTCTTAAGATCTGCTCTCTACATTACTTATACGTTTATCCTTCAGGGGGCTGAAGCTGAACTAAGCCGACATTGGTTGAGAGGTGGGGTTCACCCTGGACAGATTACCAATTTATCACAAGGCTGACACATTCACAGTGACGGACAGACATTTATAGTCACATTCACAGCCTGGGGCGAGTTTGGAGTCACCTGCATGATCTTGGTCTGTTGAAAAAAAAAAAACGAAGCATCAGTAGAAAACGTACACAGACACAGGATAAAGATACAGGAAACCTGCATGGATTGAAAGGCTAGGATCAAGAACCTCCTCTCTGTGAGGCAACATAACAAAGCACTACACCCCAATGCCATCTTTGTAAAGATAAACATTTGTTATTATTATTATTATTTAAGATTTTTTACCTTTATTCCATAGGACAGCTGAAGAGAGACAGGAAATATGGGGAGTAGAGAGTGGGGGGAAGACATGCAGGAAATGGTCGCGGCCAGGAATGGAACCAGCAACCCCTGCGTCGAGGACTGTAGCCTCTGTATGTGTTTATCTTGGGGCGCTTAGACCACTAGGCCACCAGCGCCCCAAGATAAACATTTCGACAACCAACAATTATCCAAATATGACTCCATCATGACTGAAATGTTGACTGTACTGTGCATTAATTTGAACCATGCCTCCACTTACTCCCACTGTAAAAAAGTGAAGCCAAAATACTGCCACGGTAAGCACTGACATGTTTTGCTGGTGATGTTGTTTATAGCGAAGGCATGCTCAGAAGCAATACAGTCGGTGGAGCATGCGATTGATGTCACGCCCCTTCACTAACTGAAACATGCATTTAAATGATCGATAAAACGCCAAACATCCCTCAGGTGGGTACGGTCTATTCTTTTGCCGATTTGAAGCTGACAGTCATGGCTATCAAATTCAAAGACCCTAGTGTAAGAGGTTTTTCTCACTGTTCCTCCACTACTTCGCTAATCCAGTCGAGAACACTGCAGGAGCTGCTTTTTCAACAGAGCTGTCACTCCCATCCTTACATCAGCTCTATTTTTTAAAGTTTATTTGGGGTTTTTTATTCCTTTATCTACAGCATAAAACAGTAGATAGAGAAGGAAATTGGAGGACCGGGTGGGGATAATTTGCGGCAAAGGGTGCAATGGTCGCACAAATGAACCAGTAGCGTGTCCAGATGGGTGGCCAAGGGTGGCACTGGCAACCCTTGAAATCCAATTGGCCACCCCAAAATCCTAAACTATGATTGGCTGTTTGCCTTGTCAGAGGTGGGGTTTCTGTTAAAATCTATAATTTGGGACGAGTTAAAAGGCTGACAGTAGATTTCTTTATCAGTGCCCTCAAATGTGACTTTGAAAAATCATCTTTTGTAAGTCCTAAAAGAATCAAGCTTCGAAGTTTATGCCACTTTGTCATGTTTTTTTTTTTTTAAGTCAAAAGGAATATAACAACTGTTTAATACTTTAATGAAAGTAGGTTGTGAAGACAAAAGGGTTAAATGTTATTTATGTGTAAACGCACTGACCACCCCTGCCTATGTGAGAGCCTCAGTTGGGCTACCCTGGTCAAAAAAGTTCTGGACACGCCCCTGCACAAGACCAAACCAGCGCCCCACATCCCCTCATTTTAACATCAAAGAGGTAATCAAAATTAAACTTCTCTGATCGTAAAGAACTTACCAAATAATTGACATCTTAGTATACCAAATTGATTTAATATGCATATTAATAGTTTTACCCATGTTTTATCTGTTAACATTGAGGATGCAGGCTGTATGACCTCTACTACAGCCACTAGAGGGTCTTTTAACATTTTGGCTTCACTTAGTGATGTAAGATTCATACCACACCACTGCAAAGTCTGCAGATCCAGAGAGCTCTCCTCTCTTATTTCCTGTTTTCCTCTGTGCTGTCAAATGTTCAATGAAGACAGATAGTTTAAACGAGTACTATAATTCAGGACAAAGAAGACATTTTATTGATGTAAACTTAACTTTTTTTTACCTTCTCCTTTCACACAAGTCTTCTGAGTCTTTGAATGCACTGGGTGAGATAATAAGTTGAGGTGTGTGTCTGTTGTATGTGGCATTATGATTGACTCCAGCCTGTCCGTCTCTCTGTCTTTGAGCCTCTGAGAACTGCAAAGAGTGTCCTGAATGTCTCAGAGTTTTAATAATAAAACATCTGACATCAGGATTTAGAGGGCTCTGTGCTGGAATACTTCATGGATCCTTGCAATAACTCCTGTATTTTCCTCCAGAATCAGGCAGAGATCTCTGTGTGAGCAGCGAGAGACTCTGCAGAGCTCCTCTCACATTTATTAGCATTTAATGAAATACACATTTTCCTCATTTAGTTTGAAATGCTTCCAAATCTGGGGAAATACAGGGATGACCCATGTTTTGATTTGCTCTTTATTAGTTTGTTTTCTTTTCATTCATTCTCTGTTCAACACTTAAGGTTTCAATCTGTCCACTTTGAGCCCTGCGTGCCAAGCTGCTGTGAGGACGGCTGCTCTGACTGTGAATTAAATATTAAGGACCTCTTTCTGAGCTCAAGTACAATCAATAGAGTTAAATCAAGTTCATTCTAATTGGATAACACATTAATATATAAGAGTGATTTGTGCCACATATATTTTTGGGGTAAAGAAACACTAAAACTAACTCCCACCATCCATCCTAAGTGTTTTAGGTTAAACATTCAACTAAAACTTATTGCTACTTGTTTACACAGGGTCTGATCTGTTCTGTTCTGATCTAGTGTTTACATGCTTGAGGAGTCGGTTGTACTTTAGGTTGCATGACATCCCTCCAATGTGACATCATAGCAGCGCCACACAATTTAGGCCATTGAGGTCAATAATCTGTTGTGTGAATCATTAGCTTTTGTTGCTATATTGTTTTTGATGAAAAAACTTGTCCAAAAAGTAGCCTTGTTTAATTCTTCGACCAGTTTCGCTCTGCCATATTGCTTCAAAGTGTCGTTCTTTGATCGCAATAACATGTCACGTTCATGTCCAAATCCATATTACATGTAAAACTATTGATAGGTGGCCATATAATATGTTGAATAATGTATAGTTTGCCGGTTGTCCCTAGCAGTGGTTCCCTTTTAAATGTTCCTTGTGTGTCTCACACAAGCGCCGGCCAAAGAGCTTTCTGTTTTTACGCCCCTAAGCTGTGGAACTATCTGCCTCTGGACGTTAACTCGGTGAGCTCTCTGGGTGTTTTTAAAAGTAAACTTAAGACTTACCTTTTTAATCTAGCTTTTCATTTGTAATTTCTTTATTTATAGCCCTGGACTGCATTATTATTTTTACATGTTTTTATATTTTTTATTATTATTTTAACCATTATTATTTGAATCATTGCTTTAACATATATTTATCTTATTTAATTATTTATTTATCTATTTTTATTTCTATTTATTTCTTGTATTCATCTGATCTTGTTAACGCTACCTTATTTTTAACTTTTCTTTCCACTATTACTTATTTTATTAATTTTACTGTATTGATTGTATTTTATTTTTAAGTCTTTTATTTATAATCCTGCCTTTTATAATTTTACCATTGCAGTTGTTTTCTGTCTCTCTGTTATTCAGTGAAGCACTTTGGGCTGCATGATTTTATGTATGAAAGGTGCTATATAAATAAAATTGAGTTGAGTTGATTTGAGCAGGACACCTGCATGGAGCCCAAGAACAACCAGCTCACTACACATTCTCCTGTACTTCTCATTTTATTAAAAAAAATATATATATATATCCCATGTCAGGCACTGTTGGCCGAGCGGTCTAAGAGTGCACCCCACAGGCTATAGCCCTAGTCACAGAGGTCTCAGGTACGATTCCAGCCTCAACCATTTACTGCATGTCCTCCCCCACTCTCTGCTCCCCACATTTCCTGTCTCTCCTCAGCTGTCCTGTCCATTAAAGGCGAAAATGCCCAAAAATATAACTTAATAAAAAAAAAAAAAAAATAAATAAAAAAAAAATCCAAAGTCATGTTATCGCTCTTAACACACTAAAGTGCTGCTCAAGCTTGGCTAGGCATGGTCAAGGAAATATATAACATTCTGTACTCTGGTTCTTTGACGTCTTCTGGGTTACATCGTAAGCAGTGAGAGCTGACTTTTTTCCAAGAGAAAGCCACTCCAGTGATCATCTTGAAATTTTGGAGGACAAATCCTATTACAAGTCCATAAAGCACTCAATGGTTAGTACATCTCTGACTTGCTCACAGTGTATAACCTGACCAGGATCTTTAGGTCAGCAGGTGGAAGTCTTTTAAATGTACCCAAAGTCAAATCAAGGCCCGGTGAAGGGGCCTTTAGTTACTGTGGTCCATCTTTTTGGAATAAACTGCCTGCTGACCTCAGGTCCATCACAACTGTCTCCACCTTTATAAAAAAGACTCCAAACGTATTTATTTTCTCAAATGAATGAATGAGATAATGACTGTTGTGACTGGATGCATGTGCAGCAACAGTTGCTGTGTGTCTGATTGCTGTGTCTGATGTATGTTGGGTGTATCTATTGTTTTTCTGTTTTTATTTATTCCATTTGGAATTAAAAAAAAAAAAAATTAATTCTCCATGAAAAGCACATTGATCTTACGTGTAATGAAATATGCTTTATAAATAAAATTGATATTGCTATCGCTAATAGTTGCCGGATTTGGGGCCTCTGAGACAAAAAGAGATGTACAAACACACCAAATCATCATTCAATGTAGATGGTTTGTGTGGGGTTTCAAAATATGAAAGACACTTGAGAGTCCTCTGTTCTTGATCTCACACCTTCTGCCTCAGTGCTTGCATGACTGTATTAGTAACATGCTCTGAAAAATATGTTCAATGCCAAAGTAACTTCAATCATTGTAGATATATAATCGAGGTGTTTAGGATTTTGAGTGATCTTTTATAACCTTCAAAACATCAAAATATCATTAAACCTGCACCAGGCTTTACCCAAAACATTCACCCAGGACACTCTGTAAACTTTGATTTCTATCAGACCCCAGATGTGTGTGAGTGAATGTCTTGTGTGTGCTTTAATGTCGTATGTATTTGAAATGTAGATTATCTGAATTAAAAAATAAGTAATCAGAATTATGTTTTTTGTATTAAGTGCATACAGCCTCTTATTACCTCCTTTATTTAAAATTTGTTTGTTTTTAATGAATGTGCTCTGGTGCCCTACGACAGAGCAGCACACTGTCTGTGATGACCACACTCAGTTCATGTGTCGTGAATTTATAAAAAGGAAAAGTTTAATCTATGAGCAGCTGGCAGCGAAGCTAAAAGTTTCCTCAGACAATTCCTATTTTAACTTTGTTGAAACCCACATTAAAACACACAAACACACACGCACCCACACACACACAAGGTCCAGGGTGTGTGTGTGTGCATGAGTGTATGTGTATGTTTGGCCGCAGGCCCACATGCTGTTAATTGGATAATGAGGTACAATGACAAATCCCTGTTGCTGCGACAATAAGGTGCTGCTGTCCAGGTTTAATATCACAGACCCTGCTGTAATGCTGTTTGGACACACACACACACACACACACACACACACACACACACACACACACACACACACACACTGCTCAGGTGTCGGTCCGTCGTTTCACTTTGGAATCTAATCCTGCTCTTCCTCCCAGCAGCCAATCAGAAGACACCGTTGTGACCCAAACAACCAATCAATTATCTCTTTTCTGGAAAGGCTCTCCTCCTAGTTTCCTTTCCTTTTTCTCTCCCTCCTCTCATTTCCTCTCCTTGTTTCCTTTCCTGTTCTCCCCCTCCTCCTCTTTCCTCTTCTTGTACCCTTTCTCTTTCTCCCCCTCCTCTCCTTGTTTCCTTTCCTTTTCTCCCCTCCTCTCCTTTCCTCTCCTTGTTTCCTTTCCTTTTTCTCTCCTTCTCTCCTTTCCTCTACTTCCCTTTTCTCTCTCCGTCTTTCCTTTCTTTTTGCAATCATCATTCTTCTCCTTCTTTCCTTTCCTTCTTCTGTCCTCCTTTTTTCTCTCATTATTTCCTTTCCTTTTCTTTCTCCTTTTCTTTATTTGCTCATCCCCTCTTCTATTCCTAAGTTCTCCTTCTTCCCATTTTTTCTCTGCCTTTTACTCCTCATGTTTTTTAATGTTTTGGTCCTCCACCTTGCTCTCTTTGATTCTCTTCTTTCCTTGCCTTGTTTACTTTTCTTCTGTTTCATTTTCTCTCCTCCTCTTTCCTCCTTTACTCTTTTTTAGTTGTTTCATTTTCTCATTTTTTCTCCTTGTTTCTCATCTCGTTAGTCCTGTACTTTTCTCTTTTTACTCCTTTCTCCTCCTCTTCTCTCCTCTCCTCTGTCCTCCTCTCCTCTGTGCGAGCCATAACTGAGGGGATGATGGGCCATAACTCACGGGGATCCGGTCCGCCCCAGACGTGCTCACATTAATTGGATGTCCATATTAAATGGAAAATGAGAGCAGCGCTGAGGGAAAAAGTGAATGACTGACTCTCTTGGCTGCTATTGACCTATGAGGAAGAGATGCTGCCCTTTTCCTCTGCGCTCTCCCTCGCCCAGTTTTCTCTGCTCCCGTCAGCGTGATGGATCTCAAAGCATTCATTTTCTGACCCCTCACCTGGAAGCAGATTAAGCGCTCTGATTCAATAGGGCCGTTAATGGGGGCGCCAAAAGTTTATGAGGATTTCTGGAAAAGGCCAGGGAAATTAGATTGTAAGCTAACAGATTTATTGCTCTGTTTCAACACATTGTAAAAAGATTATAGGACCTCCAGGCAGGTTGGAGGGGCTGAGGGGCCGCGGCGTGTCTCTCCGAGTGAAGGAGAAGTGTAGAAGGGAGAGAGACAAGAGTCGTGCTCTCCCATTTAGCAGCTTTTCCACTCTGACAGGCACAAGACAAGCATGTCAGTCAGCAGAGGATAAGCTCACGTCTGACCTGAAGGACGGATGTTTAGACAGCATGCCGAGCGTTCCTCAGCTGGAGGCCGGCTGCTGGAGGTGATGCTGTTTTGTCTGTAACTCTGCTCTGGTCTGTTCCTGTCTCTTGTTTCAAGTGAGAGACAACCACTTCTGCTCATTTTAAATAGATGTTGTTGTTTTTCATTCACGTAGCAGTTCATTAAAAGATGAAAGTTTCAGACTCTTAGATCCAAAGAATTCTTTCACATATTTCATCTTCTGATTTGTCTCTATTGTGTACATATCTCAATCTTGACATCAATTCAAATGAGGGAAAAATCCAAGATTTATTTTATTTCTTTTTAAAACTTAAATAAAAATTACATTAAATAAAACCATAGACCACTCTGATGTCAAATGAATTCCTCCTTCACACCTTTTAACTATATCCTTGCTGACACAAACTCCCCTTTTCTTCTTTTCTTTTGTCGTCTTGTTTGAACCTATTTCTTAAAAAAGGTGTATTACGGTTCTTCAGTCAGTCAACAATAATCCACTCTAATATTTACCTTTGGGTAAAGACCACAAGGGTACAATTAACTAAAAATATATGCACCATTTTAGTCACTGATGCCACCATAGAGTAATAAAGCTCTAGAGTTGGCATTCCCTGCACAGCGCAATCCTCTTTACACATAGGCAGAACTTCCTGGTAACCCAGTTTGAGTTTGCTAACCATGTGGGGAAGCTCACTTTATTCAGAGAAAGAAACAGACAATTCTGGAATTATAAACATTTATTTTAACAGCTTTGGGCAAATGACACCAACTAATACCAGAATCCAAGAAAAAGTGTCACCACCAACTTCAGAGCAACACTTTTGGTTAAAGACTTACTTACGTTACTCCCCCCTTGGAGATTCAAAAATGGTTGAGCCAGGAAGTACAAATACCACATGAAATTCTCGGCAGACCCCTTAGTTTAGAAAGCAGGTGAGTAACAAAGTGAGGGAATTGCTAGCTTGTTAGCAGTGCTAAGTGTTGTAACAAGGCATTTTACAAACTTAATGTAGCTCAAATGTTCGTTTGTAGACACCCTTCAGTTGTCAGTATGAGAGTTTAGAGGCGAGTTTAGGTGGAATTCAACTTTAGAAACTGTGAGGGAAGAAGTTGTAAAGCGGCACAAATAAAATGAGTTGCAGAGAGAGCTAAACCAAGTGAGAATTACCACCTAACTTTGAGGCTTCCTCGAAGGTCTACAGATTATTTTAGCATATCTGGGTCAGCTGTTTTGGGTCTTATGACTTACAACTTTCCTGTTTTAGTCCAAACTCAAAGTTAAACTTAAAAAAGTTCACAGCAGTTTGTAGCTTTATTGAGAAAGCTTCAATGACCAAACTGTTTGCTTGCAGCTGAATACCAATAAGGCAAGGCAAGGCAACTTTATTTGTATGGCGCATTTCATACACAAGGGCAACTCAATGTGCTTTACATTAAAACATTAAAAGCATTGGAAACATTCAGACAAGCATGAAATAGCACAATTAAAAAGACAAATATAATGAAACAGAAAATAAAAGGATAATTAGAAATGTATTAAAATTACAATTTAAAATTTGCATTTAAAGCGATATAAAATAAGCTAAGATGGGAATAAGCAGGACATGACATTTTTGGGACTAGTTAGCTAGCTACTTGTGTGTATAACAGGCCACATACTAGAATGAGAGGGATGCTGAGGACCAACATAAAGTTTGTTTAATAAAGGTTTTGTTTGGTGAAAATAAAACTGCAGAAGACATAACTTCATAAGACTTAATGTTTGTAACAATGTTTGAAACAAATGCTAAAGTTGCTCAGTGTCTGGTGGGAACATGACTAAGCTAACATGTTGTTTTAGCAGCACTTTCTTCTTCACCAGTGTGAAAAAAAAAAATCCACTAATACTGTTTATGTTGGATGATATTTATTGTGGGCCATAAACTACATGACAGTTTGGATTCCTTAATGAACAGGACAACTGTTTCCATGTTTAAAGCCCTATGTCAGACTCTTTAATGGCTTCAAAGACCCTGGAAGAATGTAAAGAAACTCTATTTTGCTGCCAGAGTATCTGCAGGGAGACAAATCTTCTGTTGGCTGACACATTACAAATTTTCCTTAAAAAATCAGAACTCTAAAAAGACCTCTGCTTAAAATGAGGCCTGCTGAGGAAAGATTTTTACCATCAGTAATGATAACACAAACAGATTCCCTGAGTGTTTGGTAATAGACTCAGGAGTAATGTAAGACTTGCTCTTTCGTGTTGATGGTAGTGAGGGAGAAGCTATACATGCATGCTTTAGTGTTGATATAAACTCACAGGGTTGCAGGGTGTCTGTGGGCTTGGCTGCAGATTTTAAGTTTAACCCTCTGATGTCTGCTGTTGCACACCATCGCCTCGGGATCTCTTTCTGTAGTAAATTAATTTACATTTGGAGGATTTTCTAAAGATGCTGGCTTCCTGTGGAGCCCAGCAGATCAAAGTGTCTCATTCTGTGTGTTTGATGATGTTTGATGTTTGCTTTGAGTGTGAATGTTGCTGACTTTCTGCTGTCTTTTTCTCTCCACAGCGGGAGGTGCTCTTTCCTGCCTTTTTACTTTCTGCCCTTCCTCGCCCCCAAAAATTCGGTAAGTTGCGTTTAACTTTTTTTTCCGACTCTGGTTCAGATTCTCTTTGCTGACATGTTCTTAATCAGCTCGTGATATCTACCCAATAAGCATTTGATGGATGCTGTGGGAGCAGGAGGCCGGGTTCAATTGTAGCCCAGAGAAGCACAAAATCTTTGAAATTTGGAATCATAGATCAGAAGGAAAATGGCTCTAGAAACTTCTGAGCTGACTTAGAAGGAATCTGACTTCACAGAATGATGCTGGTTTTCTGATAATCTGTTTGCCTGTTTGTTTTTCTCTTCTTTGTTGGGCCAAATGCTGCTAGCTGCCATCTTTAGGGAAGGAAGGTCATCCCCCCCCTAAAAAACAAACATGGTGGCTGCTGTCATCCATTAAGTGTCATTCTGAGAAGCTGTGGTGATGGTTTCAAAGAGAAGTTTGCTTTGTGAGGATTTTGTGCGGCAATGGGTTTCTTGATAATGCTGGTGTTCCTTACTGTATTAATGAAGCTCCTGCTTGAACCAATCACTATCAGTCAACATATCAATAACCATAATAAGCTTGTCTTGTTTGATGTATGCTGTGGTGTATTCCTTCTTGCTGTTTGCTGTGGCTTATGTTTTAGCCTGCTTGTGTTGCACTTGAAGTTGTGAAGACTTTTGATTCTTGTGTACTTTGTTCAGAAATGGTTTTTGTGTTTTCTTTTTGGCTAAATATTCCATAGGTGTTTACCTTTTAACCCCAAAAACACAATCATAAGGGCCTGTGTCCACTAACTGCATTTTTTTCTGGCTGTGCTTACTTGATATCCAAAACCAAAGCTGTTCAGTGTTTTCAGTGCTCCTGCATCGTAACAAAAACTTCCCTAAAAGACATGGTTCACAGGCGCAGCAAATAATTAATTCACTTAGGTGCTCTCCATCATAACCATAACAAAACTTGTGGTTTCATAACTTTGTGAAGTAGCATGGGATCATGGGATTTGTTGTCTACAGCAGGGGTTCCCAAAGTGTGGGTCGGGGCCCCCTGGTAGGTCGCAGGACACAAATAGGGGGTCGTGAGATATCTTCCAGAATTTTTTATTTCTTTTATTTTTTTTAAGTTATCTAAAAATAATACATTTAACCCATTATAGTAAAAAATATAGACAAAAATAGTAGCTAAACTGGAAATAAAACCTTGAAAATAGAAAATGTAATGAGTTTTCTGCCTTTCTTTTTGCCAGATGACTCCTAAGTTTAGGGTTAGTGAACAGTTAATTATCTAAAGCATCAGTAGCTGAAGGTTAATTAGTGACAGCACAGGAAACACAGCCACATGCTCATATAGGTAGGTACATTTTCTGCAGACCAGCTAAATTAAGCCACATTAAATCACTTTAAGGGACAGTGGGGGTCGTGAGTCTTTGGCACCTTTATTTTGGGGGTCGCAGGCTGAAAAGTTTGGGAACCCCTGCTCTGAACTGTTAAAAAACCACACTGCAGCTTATAATGACCACATAAGTTGAACAGATACCACATCATTCTGACTACAAAAATCAAACAGAACACATTGAGGATCTACATCTTTCTTTTTAGGGTTCTGTTTAAACTCTGTGTAAGCCTGGTATTGACTTCTGTCCTGGGTGATTGGATCATGAGTGGACAGCCTTAAGAACAGGAGCAAACACATCTCAATGCTTCCTGAGGACAGATTGAGATCCAATCACCCGGGCTGGAAATGGAGGTGGTCTGTCTGGGATACATTTGTCCACACTGGTCTGGTAGCATGTACACTCAGATGTCCAGACCACATAAAGGACCACTGACCCCAAAGACTCCAGTCTTCTGTGCAGTCCTTTAATTCAAAGATTGTATTAAACAGCTGCTGTGTTTTTAACGGAGTATGATGGAGTATGTATGATTTCTCTTCTGTGTTCAGGACAGTCCAAAATACATTTCCCAACAGGAACATCATAGTGTCTTATTTTATGTCAGAATTGAGACACCAAGAACACCACACTTCATACAATCAAAGTTTAACATGTCATCAGTGACTCAGCAGACAGTTGGCAGACATCATTCCATAGCCTCAGATGGATCACACCGTGATTTCTGTTTCACCTGATGTTAAAACACCTAGAGGGGGAGAAGGTGACCACATGAAATGCAGCTATACTCCTGATAAAAGGTGGATTTATGTGTTTGAACATTCTTAAAAAGTGTGAGATAATTTAGCTCTGTAACTCAATTAAATATCTTAAGCCATAGCTCCAATTTTAAGACAATATAAAGCTGATATATTACATAGTATTCCTTCAGCTGGAAAAAGTGTTAAAAATTACAAAACAAATGTAGCTTTGTGTTAATGTAGGTGTTGTAGCATAATTTGTGCATAAACAGACACCTAATTAAGTAGATTTTTAAACTTTTGAAGTAGATTTAGTAATGCATGTGTTGACATTGCCCTTTTCCTGGTGAAGGCCCTGCAGAACGAGACTTTGCAGTTTTCCTTTTATACAAATAATATTTCCTATATATTCCTTCTATGATAAGTAAGCTGTTTATCTGGAAACAGGCATAAGATATGCGTCTTTGTTTTCAATAGCTGATATAAGCTACGTCATCAAATGGAATTGGAATGATGTGCAGAGGGACTTGAAACTGACACATCTTGTAACTCTGGGGGAATTCAAGTCAATCATAAAAGACAGAGAAAGAGGCTCCATTGGATCTTGTGATTGCACTGTGTAACCATGTGAAACTGTGACCGTATTCTATTTTTGTTGTTTTGTGTGCTTGTTGTGTGTTATAACCTATTTTGTGCTGCCGTCTTGACCAGGTCACTCTTGAAGAATAGGTTTTAAATCTCAATGAGCCTCTTAACTGGTTAAATAAATAAAGAAAGAAAAAAGTAATTTGAATGATAAATGATAACTGTCACTGTCCAACAGAGGAGGCAAGACAAACAAAGTGTGTTATTGACTGTTCGGCATGATCAACATCTGCAGGAAGAAATTTTCTCTGTTCTCGCTCTTACACTGACTGACAACTGTCATCATTGTTGCTGCTGCCTGTGAAATAAAAAACAATCCCTGTAATATTACGATTCAAAGATTACAGGTCTTATCTAGCAGCTGGGACGTGTGTCTGGGCCTCTACAACTACTCTTTTATTCATACGAATGTGTGTGCGTGCGTGTGTGTGTGGATGTGGCCATTGTTGTTAATCAGACTTTGTTAAATGTCTCGAGGGCTCCCACAAAGCAGACCCTCTTCACCTTTAACCTCTTCCTCGCTCCCTCTCTTTCAAAGATAATAACCCCTGAACATTTCGCTCACTTGAAGAGGCTAATCAGTTTAAATGCTTTGATACAGATTATGATGTGTGAATGTCAGCTCAGTGTGACAATAATTTATCTCTTACTGTTTGTTTCTCCTGCACTTGTATCACATTTGTCACTATAATAGCAGGTCAGGTTAAATCTGGACAAATGAACTTTTAGATTCTCATGATTTATGGTATCCTTTAGCTCTGTTGTTGCTTTAAATAGACATATAGCATAAACCCTCAAATAAAGACAGGTATGTAATTTGCGGCCGTGCTCTTTAATATGAGTGAATAAATAAAGGCCTGCCTCTAATTATAGGTTTGGGCGATGTGTATCAATCAGCCTCAGAATGATCTGAACACAGTCTGATGATGAGAAATGGCTACGTTTACATGAGACTTTTAATTCCTCGTTAATTCAGAATAAAAATTAAATCCTCTTTAAAAAGATTGAAAATGACCTTGTAAACACCTAATTCCTAATGAAAATGAGAAATCCGAATTAAACTTAATTTCGAAGTAAGTGGCTGGTTTATTCTGATTTTGAATCCGAATTGAATAATTCCTCGATCATGTATACGTTCATTCTACTTTAAATTAATTCCGGTCGTTCTGCGCGCGCTCATTCCCTTGTCCTGTTGCGATGACGCACATATTTCGCGCTGGTGGGCACAGATTCCAGGATGGCCGCCCGAAGCAAGCGTTGGATTTGAGCCGAGACTTTTTATTTAATGGGAGCCTTACAAGAAATGGATATCATGAAAAGATTTGATGGACAGAAGCATAAAAATGGGGACTTTTTGTAAAGCTGTAACGTCCAAGTTAATCGAGGGACTTGTCACTTGTGTGGTCTTCCATGTTGTAACCAAAAAATAAAAGAAGCAGGAACTGGAGTCTGTTTTCTTCCGGTAGACGTAACTATGTCACGCCCGCCCCTGTCCAATCAGAACCCTTCCCAACCCCCAGACCTTAAAGCTTGGGTTGGTAGTCTCGGAAAACTAGCATGAATTTGAATGTAGCATGTCCTCAGGACTCCGTCTAACCCCTCCCCTATTGGCTATTGTTAGTACTCACAACTGTCATGCTATTATTATCCAGTTGTACTGGTGACACGATATCAGGAGAAAAGTTATGATACATGTAATACTGTAACAACTCTACTGTTTGTTAAACGTGTTCAGTGTAGATGTTCTTAATTCCTACAGTGTTGACAGTCAGTGAAGGCATCAGGAGAAGTGTAGACTCAGAGTGTTTGAGCAGTAGAGAGGAGAGACAAGAGGAGAAGTTCTTCATTCATTTAAACATTGATTGTTGCTTTGTTGGTTGGCGTGATCACAGCTGACAGTGACCGGTTTTATAAAGATCAACTTGTAAACGAATCGGCTCGTCATCCCTACAGCATCCAGACGGACGCAACAATACATATACATTTTCTGTAGGACTTACTTCATTAATTCTTCTGCTTGTCAGAGCCCCCGTGGTGAGAGCTTTTTAGACTCTGATCCGGACTACAGTCCTGAGCAAAGCCCCTCATCGGGTCAGAGGGGACAGGCCCGAGGTCGAGTGAGAGGGGCAGTAAATAGAGGCAGGGGAAGCAGAGGCAAGAGACGGGGACGAGGAGTACATGCCGGGGAAATGTACGCGCAGGAGGTGGGCAGAACGACAGGACGGGATTTGATTGGTTTAAAATTTTGGGACCCAAAAACCGTGATTGGTTGGTGTTTTCCCAGGTTTACTCCGGCTGTAGATGGCAGCTTTTTGTCGCTCTTTTTAAAGAACACTATGTATTGATTGCCATCGGGACATAAAGATCTTTTTAACCAGTATAACAAAAAGTGTATCTAAATCTGATTACCAACCCCAGACCTTAAGCAGAATTGAATAAAGACGATTTAACGTGTTTTCCATGTAAACCTCAATTCGGAATCACTATTTCCATGTAAATGTGAAGGAGAATACTTTAATTCTGAATAATTAATTCTGAATTAAAGAACATCATGTAACCGTGGCCATTGATAATCTGATGTTTCTTACAGTGTACTTTATGACATTTGTAGAACTGTTGTATCAAACAATATCACACAAGAGGTTGTGACATTATACAGAATATTGGCACACTTGTTATCTTCAGCCACATTCACCACATCACTCCCTTTTGTTGCTTTTTACTCAAATCTAAAAATTAAAGCTGAATTCTGAGAGTTTTTCTTTCTCCAAAAAGTAACCCAGCACCCTGAATTTATACAAACCATAATTTTTCAAACAGATAATTCACATTTGAGTGTGAATCATCGTCTTGAATGAGACGTTTGATTGGTTGACATTTTCAGTGAACTGACGACATCTTATTTTCTCACTTTTTTCCTTGCAGTCTAAGTGTTTGACAGTCATTCTGACAGCATGCAGACGTGTGTTTAACATGCACCGTGAGGCTTGTAGACTTTCGACGTCAGCTCTGTAGACTTTTCTCTGAGCGAGCTTTGACGTCAGTCGTGTTGGTTTAGCCTCATTATCCTCACGTTTCCATCAGACGTGTGTTTACTCCTCTCTCTCTCTCTCCATCTGAACTGTGATATTCAGCTGACCTCAAAGCTAACAATCGCCCAGTCCGTGTCTCCCCCCTTTTCTCCCTCTGCCTCCCCCCTCTCCTCTGTACCTGGGGCAAAGTCTTATGTAAAACACATTTATTTTTAATAGATTTTTTAATGAATTTTTTAGCTGCCTATTAATAATGCCATTAGTGGTGGCAGAGCGGCGTCAGACAGCAGCCCGGCCTGCTAATCCTGCCCCCCAGCTCTGGCAAACCCGGCTAATCCAGGCCTCTGCTTTTCGCTCAAAGAAGGCCTCACACACACAAACACACACACACAAACACACAAACACACACACACACACACACACACACTCACACACACACACTCAGACCTATGCAAACACGTACTGTATGTAAAACACACTGTGACACACATAAAGGAGTGTTGTTTAATCTTCATGGTGTGTGTGCTCAAAGTTGCTCTTATTCACCGTCTCTTTTCGCCTCTATCTTTTTGCACGCCCCCTCTTCTCCTCTTCTTCATCTTCTTCACTCGCTCACCAGCCCTCCTCCTCATCCTCCTTTTTAATCCGTCTGTCGCTCCCTCTCTCATTCATGCCTTCCCTTTTTGCCTCCCACCTTATTCCTCCCTCCCCTTCTATCCTCTCCTCTTCCATCTTGACCTCCCTCCCTCGTTTTTTTTTTCCCTCTCTTCGTCTTCGCCTCCCTCCACTCCTGCCTTTCTTCTTCTCCCCTGGGCGCCCAGCAGGCCTGGCCTTGGTGCTCGACTCCTCACGGAGGCTCCTTACCTGAGGCCCTGACTGTTTGCACACACACACACACACACACACACCCACACATACACACATTTGTGGATGCTGCAGAAAGTCGGAGCAGAGCAGGGAAATAGTGAGCCGCTTAAAGCCTTAATAGAATTTGAGCCGGGCTCAGAGCGCGCTGGAGAAAAGGTGTTAATTACTGCTGGTTTTAATGCTAATTAAATGTTTCAATTAATGGCCTGTTTGTTGCCAAAGTGTGTGTCAGTAATTGACGAACGGCAATAAGGTGTTTGAAGGCATTAAAGACAGAGACAAAGAGAGAAAGAGAGAGAGCGCTACCTCCTACATGTGCCAGAGCCTGGAGCAGTGCAGCATGGGAAATTTCATTCATGAGGTTGGGGGGAAAAAAAGAGCTGGAACAGATTCAACACAGCTGCTTTCCATAAAACTCTTCATGGCCTCCATCAAATGTTAGTGTGTGTGTCTGCGCGGCACTGCTGGACGATCAGTGTATATAATGATCTGGATGTTTGACAGGAGGACGATGTAAACAGGCAGACAGCAGAGAAGTTTGTGTTTTGTTGTCAGGGAGCAACTATCAAATAGAAACAAAATGCCAAACCTCATGAATACATCTGAGAGAGCACTTTTTTTTTTATTGTGGACCAATGAGGAGGGTTTGTTTTTGTTTTATTGACAGACTGTAGACTGTAGAGGAAGATGCTTCGGCAAAACAGCTCCCTGAGAGTGAAGCCAGAACATTTACAGCTGCAGAAGAGATTATACTGAGGTACAGATCTTGAAATTATGAGTTGGGATGGAAGAGAGGGCAATGATGGCACTACCAAAGTTCATCTGCTTCTATTTCCTTTTCGGTTTGAGACACTGCATGCTCAGAAGTGAGTTCATATACGAGTATGTCAATGCTGTGCAGGCATCTCAAGTCAGTAGGATTATTCAGGCGTTCAACCCAGTCTGATGTCAATGAAGTCGCTCTCTTCCTGCAGAAACAGTTAATCCAGTACATGATTCTTCATGGATACAAATTAATGCTTTTAAAATATTTTCAGTCTAGCTTAGCTGTGACACAAAAACCTACCTGATACCTGCTTGAAATGCTGGATGCTCTAGGAGTTAATCTGAGGCATCTGAACTTGTTTGGAGGACACCTATCGGTAGAAACCCAGGTCCCAATTTTAGGTAAAAGTAAAACCATATGGTGTATGTATTAATGGGGCTATTGATGGATTTTGGTTTATGGTTACACATTTACTCCTCTAATAGCCACCTTATGGTTGGTTACTTCATTAATAAAGTGGAAACAGAAACGGAAAAGGATGGAACAATGGTGGGCATTCATAGGACAACAGCACGCACAGGATTGTATCAATGTTTTAAAAAATGTATAGGACATGGATCATTTCCTGCTGCCAAAGATGAACTCTGAAAGGATCTACGACTTTGTGCAAGAATTGGACAGTTCTTTGTGTTACAGCCAAGCGGCAACTTCCGGTCTCAAAATATGAAGCCCATGCGGAAGTGTTATAAACTGTGATTCATCGAGCCTTCGCTTGAGGCTGGCTGCAGAAACACCGGAAACCACATACACACCAATTCAAAAAAGACTATCTTTGCAGCATTAATAAACATGTTTACAGCCTGGTTCGAAAAAACGGCTTGGGTTCAGTAGCTCATTTCTCTATCAGCACACACTGTACGGAGGGTGAATTTTTTTTCTAATGCGCCAGTTCAGAAGATATTAAGATTATGAGTTTTGCCCATTTAAGGACATGACTGACTTCACTGACAGGCGGGAACACTCTTGCTGTTGGCTAGGAGGCTCAAACTCCGCCTCTTTCCTCACACTAAGTTTGGTTGAGTTCAGCATTACCAATATGGCTCCCACCAAAGATTGGCTTCAAGACTGCACTCAGAAACAGATGGGTGACGTCCCGGATACTACGTCCATCATTTATACAGTCTATGGTCACAGCCAAGCCAGATTGGATGCATTTCAAATGCATTAATTTGTATCCATGAAGTAACAGCTGCTGCAGAAACAGTAACCCTTCCAGGATCTCAAAATTACAACTTCCTTTTCTCATAATTTCAATATGAGAAAAGGAAGTATGAGAAAAGATCTCATAATTTTGAGATCCTCAAGGGGTCCAAAAAAATGATTTCAGTAGAATGAAATGAGCCACTGTAAGAACCACATTTCTGCTGTTAAGTGGGCCTGTTGGTGTTAACTTCTCTTGCAAAAGGTAAAATAATTTGGGTTCCCTTTGAGGACTGGGAGCCCTGTGTTGGTATATTTGCTGTCTAAGTAGATTTTCTATCTCATGGGATCTGGTTTGGCAAGTCAAAGTTGAAATTACTGCATCAGTTGTTTAGATAATCTGACTACAGTAACGAGCGTCAGTGTTGACTTCAAAACAACCACTTCAACTTCTGACTGAGACTTCGGATCTCATCACTCCTGTGTACATTATGATAAAGACACAATGAAACTGGAGATGTGTTTTCTTCTCTTTGTGAATGTGCAGCAGGCTCGTGTTCATCTTCATGAGTGTGCATTGAGACTGTGTGTGTGCACGCGTGTGTGTGTGTGCATGCGTGTGTGTGTATGTGCTGCCGTAGGTGATACACTGCAGACACAGACGGTCCATCACGCTGAATTATAACCTCAGTGAGGAGCTGGTGACGCTCTCACAACTGCTTTGTGTTCACTTTACACACTCCTTATATGTGTGTGTGTGTGTGCGTGGATGGTTTTGCTTGTGCATACTTTCCCGTGTGTGTGTGTGTGTGTGTGTGTGTGTGTGTGTGTCTGTGTGTGTGTGTGTGTGTGTGTGTGTGTGTGTGTGTGTGTGTGTGTGTGTGTGTGTCACACTTGCTGCACACTGATATGAATTCCATCTGACTCGGTATGCAAATCAAAAAGACTTTAGGTGGGGTAGTGCTAATCGCCCGGTGGCTCTGTGGGCAGTGAGTGTGTATTGCAAGTGTGTGTGTGTGTGAGAGTGAACAAGTTTTTGCATGTGTGTGTGTCCTAAGGCTTTTAGGATAAGGATGTGAAATTCCAGATCAGCGTTTCAGTGCTGAAGCCCGTGGGCTGCTGTCAATCCTGCTGACACACACACACACACACACACACACACACACACACACACACACACACACACACACACACACACACACACACACACACACACACACACACACACACACACACACACACACTCTGTCATTCACACGCACACACCTCTCTCTGTGAGTTTCAGGCTCAGATTAGCATAATTAAGTCATTTGTTGTGGTTGCTGCTGATAAAATCATTGAATTATTCAATACCAACAATATCACACGATAGATAAATCTGTGTGTGCGCGTTTGTGGGTAAATGTTTGTTTTCATGTGTGTGCAGGTGTCACCATGCACCCCAGCGCCTCCTCTCCATCACCCACAATGCACTGCGCTTCCGGCAATGATCCGGCGGGCCTAATCAATTGCTCCTCCACCCGGCGTCGCAACAATCCATCAACAAACACATACACTCCACACAAACACACCCATTCATTTGTTTCCATGGCAGCAGCAACAGCATCCACCCATAATTCAACGCTTCAAGACTTCAAATTGTTAAATTATTGTCTCATATATAATGTTTACGTTCACATGTGTGCTCACTCTTCTTCTACTGTGTGAAAAAAGAGGAGTGAGCGTAGCTTTGTGTTGCAGCTGTAAATTAGTGTCAGCATCTTCTGCATGTCTAGAAGCAGACAGAGAAGTTGTGGGGAAGATGATGGAGGAGGAGGAGGAAGAGGAAGAGGAGGAGGAGGAGGAGGGTGGTTAAAAGTACTTTGAAGTACAGCAGTTGTTTGCCAAGGACAATAGGCAGAGTCTGATGTTAGCAGAGAAGTGTTCTAATTGTGTGGGTGCAGGGTGTTACAGTGAAAATGAAACAATGTTCATGGAGGAAAATTGCAGCTGTGGAGGTGTTGGCTTTGTTTACACGTCATTTGGGAACACGGAGTGAGATGTTACTGTACAGAGCTGTTAGTTTAGATCCAAAATTGTTGTTCTAAAACCAGAGAAGTCATCTCTATCCGTTTTATTCTGAAGATTGTGGAGGTATAACTGCTGCTGTATTAGTTTTTATTCAGTTTTCTCACTTTGAATCAATCTTTTTCTTTTTATATGGCACCGAACCAAAAAGGAATCTCTGCACGTTTGGCAAAAAGAGCAGGTCTACACTGTACTCTGTATTATTTACACAAAACAACATTTGCTAATTATGAACAGGCCTTTGGCAACATTTGGCTTCAGTTGAAAGAAAAACTCCCTTTCAACAGGCAGACACCAGTGTTCATTTTGGCGGCTATTTTAGATTTAGTCTTATTCTTAGTTTTAAGACTAAAATGCTTGTTAGTTTTAGTCACATTTTAGTATTTTCAGCCCATTATAGTTTTAGTTTAGTCTTAGTCGACGACAACTCAAAACGTTTTAGTCTTTGATTTTTGCCGAAATATCTTCACTCTTTAAATAATTCATGTAGTTGATTAGATATTTGTAACAGGGTTAAACACAGGCGGCAACCAGCGGTCTCAAACTATGATACCCATTTGGAAGTGTTATAAACTGCAATTCGTCCTTGAATGTACCTGCAGAAACAGGGGCACTGGACAGACAGGCAGTATCTTGAAAGATTAGACGCAGTGTAGGCATTGATAACAAAAATAGTCAATGCAGGAAATTATGATGCTACTCAATGGACCAATCACAGAGCTTGCAGTCTGTGTTGCATCCAGATATTGTTACATTTTTAAAGAAGTGCACATCAGACTACATATGTTGGTTTCTGCGTATAAGCACAGGCCTTCACAAATATATTGCATAGTTTTGACCCAGGCGTATAAACCAGGCTCTATAGGTGAACAGCCATCTGCAGTGACCGGACAGAATGAGGAATTGGAGAAAGACGGGAAGAGAGGGATGAATAGACAACTATCAGCAACAACAACAGATAATACAGACTAATGGCTAAAATTTGAAGCGGACTCCAGGTTCGCCAATCTGATTACTTTGACTTTAAAAGCATATACCGGTTCCTTTCAGAAATGTATGTTTCTGGAGTAAAGCAGCCCCCTATAGTGTTTGTGTACATGCTGAGGAGCTGCTGTATCATGATGAGTTGCCTTTCCCCAGAAATTAGGGTTACTACTGGCTTTTGCTCTGGATCAGCATTTAAATAACGTTTTATCAGATTTGATGGATTAGTCACAGACTTTCCCAAAAATTGTTTTACTTTTCTTTCACAAATGTGGGAATGAAATTGCATTAAAATGTACAAAACAGTGAAATTTTATCTTGCCCAGCTCAGCAGCCCTAAAAATACGATCCTAGAATCGCCCCTGTGTCAAACCAATCAAAACCATGTATTTCAGGGCACTGGCCTGCGTACAGAGTCTTTAGTCCTCAAAGCTGACGGCCTGGGTCTGATCCAGAGCTGCAGGCTTGTACTGTCTGTCATCCCCAACTTCCTCTTTTCCCAGTTTGCTGCTATACCTCCACCCATCTCTGACCAACAGAATAAAAGCAGTATTTTAAACTAAAAACCAAAAAAATCAAACATTTGTGTATTGGTTTGTATGTACATTTAAAGACACAGAAGTTTGAGTGGGTCTATTTAACACTACTTCTAAAATAAATTTTCACCCTTTTCATGAATCATATGTGTTAAATACTTGAATCTGATTTGTCAACACTACATAACAATTTTTTATCTTCTTCAATACCAAAGGCGTTTGGCATAATTCACCTCTGCCTGTTGACACTGTGGCAAAAACACAAGTTATAGGGAGACAAAACCCCTCAGCTCTGTTTTAGGTCATGTAAGGAGTCTGATTCTCATAACCATCCACTCACTGTACATGAAACATTATCCCTTATGTAACAGTAAAATTGATAGCAACATTAAAGTTAAGCTACAACACATGAAAACTGATTAACAACCCTAAAAATTAAACTTACATTTGAGGAAAAACAAAGTTCATGCAGCTGCCAGAATGTGCTTGATCTTGTCTTGCCGACATAAATATCACTGTTTTGTTTCATCATTATATTTTCTCTCCAAAAAATTCTACCCACAAAATCCTGGACTTCATATCTTTTCCTCTGGTGTTGGTGTTTCTCCTTGAAGCTGAGCTGGATTGAGCTCTCTGGCAGAGAGGTAAATAAGGAGGGTGATTAAGGGGAATGAAGCGCAAGCCCTCGTTATGTTTGCGTCGTCTTTCTTTCTAATCAACATTAGTTCAGACTCATTATTCCTCTGAAGCAATTGGAGCCTCCACACACTCATAACCTCGTCCATTACTCTCTGCTGCTAAGCAGGAGGGAAGAGACCAGCGGAGAGGGAGGGGAGAATGGGTAGTGAGGAGGGTAGAGAGGGAAGGAGGGGAGTACAGTGCTTGGTGAAACATGAGCGATATGTATCATGTTTTATTTTACATTTAATTTTTCTCTGAGAAACTGATGGAGCAATGGATTATAAAGGTTAACTTTGTCACAACATGTGTTTAGAAGCAAGTCATATTAAGCACACTGTCAGAAGGTTAAAGCTCCTGTGAGGAGTTTTTTTTACTGGTTATCAATCAGACTGAAATCAACAGTGGTGCCTCTTTATGACCCACTAAATCAAATTACATCATGAGCCAAAAGATTAACAATCTTCTATACAACAATTTTACACGTGTTCCTGCTGTGAGGGGGTAGGTGTCAGACAAGGCAACTTATGGGGAAGGAAATCCCTCCTTTTTTAAAAAAAAAAAATTTCCACAGTAAATATTTACAGTGAGTAAAACATTTGTCTGTCAAAAGAAAACAGCATAGGCCAAGAAGTTGGTTGGGATGAGGTGGAAACACCCGGTAGGCTGACAGTCAAGAGCTGGATCCTCACTTTCCTAGATATAGTTTACTTCGAGCTTTCCACTGCTCGGATGATCACGGTTAAAGAGTGTAATATTCAAATGTGGGCTTCTTTTGCGGAAAAACTGAAAGAACAGATCTCTCAGATTTTTTCATTTTGTTATTTTATTTAATTTATATATGTATTTATTTTATTTTGCATGTGTACATTTATGTTTGAATATCGAAACTTAAATTTGTGTGCAGCTGCTAAGCCATTGTAATGTGATTACAATTTACACTATTTGTCATTTTTTCTAAAAAATGAAAAGATTTGATCCAAAAAAAGAAAGCTGCATAGGTTGTTGTTAGAAAACACAACTTACACATGTGCTGGAGAAGACTAGAAGATAAGAGGTATCCCTTTGTCCACAGGGGGCGCCACAATCAACTCAAGACAATTCCTCAAAGAAGCTGTGAGTCCCAAAAGCTTTAGAAAATGTTGTTCAAATATGAAGAGTTCATTTGCAAAAACAGTTAACTCACTTTTGAAAAACTAAAAAAATGTTTCAAAATACATATTTTTTCTATTACTAGCTTTTGGTACTATCAATCAACTGAGGTTGGGTGGCTTTGACTAAGTCAAAATGACTTTACTAATCAGAGGTATCTTGAAAATGTGACTGGATAAGAAATCTATCTAAAAATAAATGTTTTTTGAAAATGTATTAAAACGGAGTTATCTATTTTTGCAAATGAACTCTTCATATGTAAAAACAATGAGACTGTGAGAACAACTAAGGAAGGTTGATGGTGTTCATTTAAAGCTAACAACTTCAATGTTAAATGGAGCAGCTGGTGGGGACCAACACAGAGCCAAAAGACTTAAAAGTGTTAAATTCACCACAAAATATCCAGATGAAAATATAATATGGCATTACGTCAGTTGATTTGGTTAAAAAAAAGCAACCATATTATGCAGAAAAGATTATTTTCCCACTTGTTCCTGAATAGGATCCTGCTCTGTCCTGCTGCTGGCCTCTGTTTGTCAATTAAATTAAGTCTTTTAAGTCTTGTTATTATTGTATTGATGTATGTACTTCTTTAGTGTATCTTCTTTTGTCTTCCCTCTCCTACTCTGCTTTGAGGACTGAGTTTACTATTCATACCAACAGCCATGATCCATAGTATGACCAAGCTGACCACCTTGTTCTAATGTTGTTTGTTGATGTAAACCATTGAACACTGTCACTCTTAAGTATTGTGAACCTCTTTGTGTAATAAAATTTAATAAACAAAACTATTTAAAAGAAAAGAAAAACCAACCATACAAAAACAGAGGGTCTAAACATTTTTTTGTTAACTTAGAATGAGCTATTAATATCTACATAAGGAGCAGGTACCCTTCTGTGAAGGCCCACTGTGTGGCACTTCTGTGTTTCCTCAGTGAATTGTATTTAGCATGTGGCCGTCTAATGTGCACCTTGGAAGATGAAGAAGAAGAGAGTGGTGGTTGTTTTGTGCAAAATAATTTGTATTGAAACAAGTTTTTTGGGGTAAAAACTTGATAAATGGAGGATCATATTTATCATGTATCACAGCATGAGCTTCTTGTCCTCGAAGGCCACCGTGGCTTGTGGAGCTTCACCAACAGGAAGGGCAGTATGGGGTTTTGGTTCCATCTCCATAGTTAGTCTAACACCATGTTGGCACTGGAGACAGTTTCAGCCAAACCCATCATAATTCCACATTAAAGGGAAAAAATCCCAGGGTTGTTTGTGTTTCTGTTGACCAATCACAAACCTCCATGGGGCACCGATCAAGAACACAGTGAGGGTGCTCTGGTAAAATAGTGCTCTAGCAGCAACTTCTGGTGTTGAAAAATGAAGCCAATGTGGAAGTTCAACAAACTGCAGTTCTTAGAGTGAAAACTTGAGGCTGGCTCCAAAGCTTTTACCTCATCTGTTCGATTATGTTGGGTGGGTGCTTTGTAGCAGTTTGGAAGGTGGAGGAGCTATGGCTTCAACTATACCTCTGTTGCAGCCTCTAGCTTAGCCAGAAGACAGTTAAGTCAGCATTTCCAATATGGCAACCACTATCTTTGGGCTTCATAATGACTCTTCAGAAACCAATGGGTGATGCCACTGAGAAAGGTCTTTTAGTGGATAAAGTCTATTCAAGTGTTTGATGGCTCTTGTATTTGTGGATAATTTGCACATGGGGGCGATGAGACCTCACAACAAAATCACCAAATCATCTTGAAATAAAAATGTTCCACACATATAATGTACATTTTCTTTAAAGAGAGCTGAATAGGGCTTTCTTGTTGCATGATCAGCGTTTGTCAAATCTCGACATTTCAGTGTCAAGATGGCTTAAATGCAGTGCCAGGGATTTTGAAAATGTAACACCAAGATAACGAAAGAGAAGAAGAATTCTGTGTGAAAAAATGGGATAAACATTGGGCTTATTTTGTGAAGTTTACAACCTGAACTTTAGAGGCTCGTCACAAAATTTCCTGAGGTTGCATATTTTTTCTGGTCATGGAAAAAGAGACAGATATCGCCTTATAGGAGTTGAGACTAACAGCAATGTCAACACACACAATTTGTTGAGCTACCCAACTTAAGGAGTCCTTTTTGCAGCTCTGCAGGGTAAGTTTCTTCTACTTCAGCTCCTGACTGGGTTAGACTTTACAGGGAAATGCAGATCCAAGCAGAGGTCAGTTACAGCTTTCTCTTGCACCAGCAGTCCCCTTTATTGCACAAAGTTCTGACCAAAGTTGTCCTCATAAACACAAAGACTTTGAATTAGAAAAAAACAGCAATGAACACATCAAGACTTTTCTGTCAGTCTGCAGAGGTGAAGTCTGAAGTTAACGTTCACCTGAAGCTGTGTTTGATCCTTTTCAGAGGAAGAAAGAGTTGAATGACAGAGGGACAGTAGCAGGACGAATAAGGTTAAGAAGAAAAAGGAAAATATAGGGACACAGAGCAGCAAGGAGAAAAGAGCTGCATGATGACAAAAGTTGAGAATTAGACATCCTCCTGTGTGTGAAATCTGGAGGTTAAGAAATGTCTTTTAGTGGAATTTTGGGAAAGACAGATGCTGTATAAGAAGTTGTGCAACATAAAGTGGAGTTCAATCCAACTGTTAATTTATCTGCAGTATCTTTCCATTAATCGATCAGATTCTCATCTCTAAAGCCGTGTTTCAACATCTCTGAAACTGAAATCTGAAGATCAAATCACTGTGAAAATCACATGGAATCAGACATCCAATCAGAGAGTGTCTAATGGTTGGCAGTGGAATTGCAGTCTCACACACACACACACTGTGTGAAAAAATAAAACACTGTTGTGAGCTGCCACTTTAAGGAAACAGTAACAGTAAAGTAAAAAAAAAAACTTTAGCAGCAAAAACTAATAATTGCAAAGCAGCCAATTAAATTGTACGGGAGAGATGAAACCGCTCATATTTCCCCTGGTAATTTCATGCTCTAAACTCGCTTCCGTGCGCACATAAAAAGAGGAGAGAAAATATCATTTCAGAAGCTGACAGAACTCATTGTTCGTGGAATTTTAAATTCAAAAAAGTTAATAAAGGCGAGTGCGAGATGAAGGGAATTTGCATTTCTCAGATTAACAGCATGTAGAGCAGCGGCGGCGCGCGCAGCCTCGGGTCATCATTTAAGAAACCTTTGCATATTTTATTTAAGAGTGGCCCGGTTTGGAGCGTAATAAGACAGACAGATAATGATTAGAAGGTCGGGCCTGCAGGGCACAGCCGGGCTGGGCGCTGTAACGCTCTAATACCCAACACACACACACACACACACGCTCGTACACACAAAGCTCAGCACAGCCTGTGCCGGCTCCTCTAATTGGCTGCTGATGGTTTATGAAATGTTTTCCAAAGGTTTTATTATTATTGTTGTTGTTGTTGTTGCTTTTATTGCTTTCATTATTTTAATAGAGGGTTCTGCTGGTGAGCATTGGTTTGGCTCACAGCCACCTGGTTCTGCTAACATGTTGCCATTTTAATCAACTTGAAGAAACCCAAACAGGTCCGGAAATGTTGAGCCAAAGCAACATGCTAGCTACAAAGCCAGAGTGTAGGTACGAGGCGTGTCTGTGTGATTATACAAAGTGTTATTAACGTATTTCACACAACATAAAAAAAGGACAAATGACTCAAACTGTAATCAAAAGTTTCATTAAGTCTCCATTAAAGGAGTGATTGAAAAAGAGCTGCTTACACTTTGAATATGATGCAGTCATACTTTTTTTGCTTTATTATCTTAATTATTGTAATTTGTTTGCCTTGTCATTATTGTGTGTATGTGTACAATAAGTAGAAAATGTTGATGACAAACCATATCTTAGAGGTTCTGTACCAAGAACTTAATGAGCCTTGTGTGACAAAACGAATACACGGCTGCATTTTCCAGAGGGTGGACTGGATTATGAAACATGAACCCCTCAGTCTTCTTTAGTCCTGTCTTCATATAAAAATAAAAATGGTGAATACACTGTTTGTACAGATAACCTGTATACTTGTGTTTTGGCAGGACAGTCAGGCCTAATAAAAATGTAATTAGGTAGTTAGTTCATTTTAAGACCTAAAACTTGTGAACTTTTTAACCCTTTTTATGAGACAAATATCCAATGTTTTGAAAAGATATGCATCTACAGTAAAAATGAAAAACTTTCTCTCAAAATTTAGAATTTGGAAAATTACGAATTCCAACACAACATCAGAGGATTGATTTTAAATTTCACTGTTAAGGTACAAGGCTCTCAGTGGCTTGGCTGATTTTCTCCATGTTTACACTCCAGCTTTAGCACTGAGGTCAACCAACCAGCTGCTCCTCGATGTGTCTAAGAATCGCCTAAAAACCCGGGCAATTGAGCCATTGCAATAGCTGCCCCAAATCTCTGGAACAGCTTGCCAATTCAGATGCGATCGGCTCTCACTATTGAATGTTTAATATCATTGTTGGAGACCCATCTCTTCTCTTTGGCCTTCTCCTCCAGATGAGAACATTACAATACATCCAAAACTCAGCTGAACGCCTCCTCACTCACTCCCGCTCCAGAGATCACCCCAGTCCTCTAGAACCTCCATTGGGTTCCCATCACCTCTCGAATACAGTACAAGATCCTCCCCATCACCTACAAAGCCTTCCATAATCTAGCTCCCTCCTACCTCACCGGCCTTCTGCAGCCATACAATCCCACCCGCAACCAACCTTCGTTCCACCAGTGCCAACCTCCTCACCCCTCTCACCAAACCCAAACCCAGCACCGAACCTGGGGGGACAGGGCTTTCTCTGTCGCTGCCCCCACCCTCTGGAACTCTCTCCCCCAACACCTCAGACTCTCTCCCTCACTCACCAAATTCAAATCCGGACTCAAAACCCACCTATTTACAAAGGCCTTTAACCTATAATTGATTTAGTTTAGTTAAGTTTAGTTTAGTTTTGTTGCTTTGCTTGTTTGCATTGTTTTCCTTTGCTTTTCTCTTTGAATAATTGATTTTCTTGTAAAGTGTCTTAGAGAAACTTTTAAAGCGCTTTTATAATTAAAATGTATTATTATTATTACTATTATTCATTTCCCAACAGATTTTACTTAATTTTACTTTTTCAAATAAATATGTCACGTTGTTTATGGTTGTCTTTGTTTACATTTTACCTTGTAAAGCACTTTGGCAAACACTGGTTGTTTTAAATGTGCTATATAAATAAAGTTGACTTGACTTGACACAAAACTTTATCTAAATGACTTAAGTAAACGTTCAATCAAAACTGAAACTTTTGATATCATATACAGGAGTTAACAGTTTACCAGGTGGGGTACACTTACAGTAGTACGCTTCTTCACTGTGACATCTGGCCTATCAGATCCTGTTGTGGGCTGGATATTAGGTGAGACCGAGTTTTAAGTGAAAACAGACCCAGAGGGAAGACAACAGACACACTGGTACTAGAGAGAATAAAGTGCTGATACAGATAATCAGCTGAATGCCAAATTAGCCGATCAAGTAGAAATGAAATATTTAGGGATATCTAGTGGTCAGATTCCAAATTGAAATGCTCCCTTGCTTACCCTTCGTGTTGCTCAAGTGACGGTAGCCTTCAAGGACATGAAGCCGCTGTGATGCATGAAAAGAATGATCCTCCATGTACAACAATCACTCTCTTCTTCTTTGACTTCCAACCGGCGCATTTCAGACTCACCAATATGCTAAATACAAAACACTGTATCTTTAAACCTCTAGTCATGTTGACATAATCAGTTAGAATGTAATGTTAATAAATGAAATGTCAGGGCGCCAGTTTAGCTCAGTTGGTTGAGCAGGCACCCCATGTACAGAGGCGGCAGTCATTCTTTGGCCACATAATGTGAATTCCCTGGATCACTGACAGGATTTGGTGAACATCATCCTTCACTTTTCAATGAACCAAAGGTCCATTTAATGAGGTCAGTCAGACCACTGTAATATTTCAAACAAAATGTCCTTTTCGTTCAAAGTAACAAAAATATGAACAACAGTTGTGCTCATAAGTTTTACATACCCTGGCAGAATTTGTGATTTTTTGGGGGCCATTTTTCAGAGAATATGAATGATAAGAGAAACTGTTTTTTTCACTCATGGTTAGAGGTTGGGTGAAGCAAATTATTATCAAACAACTGTGTTTACTCTTTTTATATCATAATTACAACAGAAACTACTCAATAAATTATTTCAGGGTATGTTTACTTATGAGCAAAACAGTGAGTGTTGTGTGTTTTTGTGTCATAGATGTGTCAAGAGTCCTGCTTGCAGCTTGATCATTTCAGTGCATTTATTTTGTAGTTCTTACCTCTGAATTTTGAGAAATGTCTCTTCAAAATTCCTATGCTTCGTCTTATAATGCCGTTTCAAAATGGAAATCTTCATCACAGCTATAGTCTCCTGGCATATTAAGCACATCGATCTTGAGGTGGTTGGAGGGTGAGTGAATGCAAAAGTTTCACTCCATTCTTCTTTCAATTGCTGATTTTCACCGTCCACTTTTATTTGAGCAGCAAACTTGGAATACACCGTTTTCATGCATTCTAGGGTCCTACAGCTGGCAAAGTGCCAATATGCGAACTACTTCATAAACGAAAGTGAAAGTAAAAAATTGCACTCGCAGCAGGGGACTTGAAGGGACCCAGTAACAGCCTGTCTGTGTATCGTTGACATGGAGACAAGTCCTGGTAAACACAAGGTGACCCGACATAAACACAGACTGAAGGAATAACAGTTCGGGGGCCACAAATAGGCGGCCGGCGGGCCGCTTATTGAGGGCCTCTGTCCTAGACTAATGGATATACTCAGGTAATGTGAACTTATCTGCTGACTCGGACCCGTCTTTGACTTGAGCACTGGGGACTGAAGACTCTTCTTGGATTCAAGGTTTCAACACTGCCATGAAGCTTGAGGCCACTGACAAAAACTATTGTATAATAATAAAAGTTTCAGATGATCCATTAGTGCCTTGAAATTATTAAAATTAGTAAAAGATCAAAAGAAGTCAACAGTTGGGTTTGAACTTTGTCTGGATCATCAGAAAATGACATTTCTGTCACCGTAGAAGGTTTCATGGCAAAATTAAATTGTTAGTCACTGTTCTCAGTGAAATGCTTGAAATGTTCACACTTGGAAGCAAATTTCACATTTCTCCAACATTAGAGAACTACCTGACAGAATCAAGACTCCTTCAGTTCTGCTGTTGGCAGCTGTATAGCATGTAGAGCAAAGATGATAAGGAAGCTGCAGCACTGTTGGCACAACAATAACCTCGACTGTATCTACAAAGCAAAATCGTCAATTAAAACTCCCGTCACTGCCGAAGACTTTAACTTCATAGGTGAAAAACAGAAGCACAGTAATGATCTTTTCTGTGCTTTTGTACTCTCTATCTGGAGTCCTGAATCAATGCATCTTTTTGATCTCTCTCACTCCCATGTATACAACAGAGGTGTGTGTGTGTGTGTGTGTTTGTGTGTGTTGCAGTGCCCCCGGGGTTGCCAGTATAATGATAGTATCTCTGAGGCCCCTCCACGGCTTTGAGGCCTTATTATCAGAGCAGGTAAAGTAATTTCTCAGTTAGACCAAATGTTCCACACTAATTCCTCTATGTGTGTCCTTCTGTGTGCGTGTGTGAGTGTGTGTGTGTGTTTGTGTGAGCACACATCAAAGCAGCACAGAGAGATGAGGGAGATAGTTTTTCTCTGATTAATTTAGTCATTTGGGATACTCTGTTAACTGGATTACACTCAGATGTGTTGATATGGCCACATGGCCCTGGGATCTGTGTGTGTGTGTGTGTGTGTGTGTGTGTGTGTGTGTGTGTGTGTGTGTGTGTGTGTGTGTGTGTGTGTGTGTGTGTGTGTGTTTGTGTGTAAGTGTTCACTTTCACGCATGGTTTTAAAAATTATCCAGTAGCTCTGTGTTTTGTTCTGCCTGTGAGGTCCAGAGATCGTTCACTGACACACAAAGACCTCTGACTGATGTAAAGGAGCTGCTTTAAAGTCACAGGGCTCAATGTGATCAGCTGGTTTATTGACTCACCTGTAAAGTCATGAGAAAGTTTAAGACATCCATGTGTCATAGACGTACCATGATAATCTGTGATAATGGCCATTTCCTTTTTATACATTTATTTGGTCCAGCTTTGTGTTCGTCCTACTTCTTGTTCCAGGAGAGGGAATTTTATTTTGAAGTAATAACACCAGCTATGGTTTGCATTGAGCTTGAAGGTCCTGTGATCACTTTATACTGGTCATGAAACAGACTGAGGTAAATAGTTATGCCTACGTATGACCGACAAAAGTAGACATAACCATCAGTGGAGGGTGAACAGTTCAGTCATTTCTGAACTTTTTTTTTTCTGAATCAACAAACATGCTTCTCATCACGGCTCCACCTTCCCTGTTCTTTTTTTAAAACCTCTCTACAGAATCCACTCTGTTTTCTTTTCTCTTTTTTAGAAAATGGGCGAGTATGGGGAGGTAAGGCTTACAGCCTAATCTGGCAGGGGCAAGCTCTACCCCTAACAAGCTTATCTCCCTGGCCCTGCCTTTTTGTCCTGTTTCTTTCATCACTCTACAGACTCTTCCTCTGTTTTCTCCTTTCCCTTTCTCCTCTCTTTACTATAACAAATGGTCGAGTAGGGGAGGTAGAGTGTACAGCCTAACCTGGCAGGGGCAAGCTCTACTCCTAACAAGCTTATCGCCTTGGCTCTGCCTCTCTTATCCTCTTTCTAACCTCACTCTACAGACTTTTCTCTCTCTTCTTTCCCCTCTTCCCTCTTGAAAACAGGAAAGGCAGAGCGTACAGCCTAACATGGCAGGGGCGAGTTCAAGCCTTAACAGGCTTCTCATCTTTCTTACCATTATTTTCTTCCCATGTGGTACTGATGGGTAATGAGAGAAGGGGATCGGTTTTGGGAAGCGAGAGCTAACTATTAAGGCTTCTCAATGTGTCATTGGCCCAATCTGACAAATGGTAGATGACCTATATAGCGCTTTTCTGGCCTTTCTGATCACTCAAAGCTCCTTTACACTACTTGTCACATTCACCTGTTCACACCACATTCACTCACTGATGGTAGAGGCTGCTATAGTAAAGAGTATCAGTATTGGCTAATCTCCTTCATATACTGTTCATCCACCAAGCAGCAGTCTCCGGTCTAAAAATATGAGTCCAATGCGGAAGTGCTAAAAATTGCAGTTCATCGAGCATCTGCTTGAGGCTGGCTCCAGAAGTACCGGAGACCACATACACACCACTTTAAAAAAACAAAAACGGTCTTTACAGCAGAAGTAAACACGTTTACAGCCAGGTACAAAAGACGAGTGTCGTCTGGATAGCTCATCTGATCGGCACACACTGTACGGGTGTTTTTTTCTAACGCTGCAATTTCGAAGATATTGAGATTATGAGTCTTCCAATGAGAGGCACAGCTGACTTGATTGACAGGCGGGAACACTGCAGCTGTTGGCTAGCAGGCTCAAAGCCAGCCTCTTTACGCCACAATTGTTCAACATTTCCAATATGGCTCCCGCCAACGATTGGCCTCAAAACAGCGCTTCAGAAACAGATGGGTGATGTCACCGATACTACGTCCATTATTTCTACAGTCTATGGTATTAGCTAATCTCCTTCGTATACATTCACACACTGCTGAACAACAGCAGGAGCAATTTAGGGTTCAGTGTCTTGCCCAAGGACACTTCAGCATGTGACTGCAGGAGTTGGGATTGAACCGCCAACCTTCCCATTGATAGACGACCGACTGAGTCACACCCGCCCAAACACCAGTGAAGGGAGATGTCAACTTGATGACCCCATGGTTAGTTGGTTATTACCTCCCATCTAGGTCTCTGGTCTGGGTTTTGGGGCCAACTGGCTCCTAAGCCAATTAGTCGGGTAGGCAGTGGTTAGGGTAAGGAGTAGGTATCATTTTTGTCAATACCTGGTGCTCGCAAAAGCGAAGCATGGGCTTAATTTTTGTTTTGTTTCTATTTTTAGGCATATTTGCCTTTATTGGTGGCCTAGAGGTCTGGGCGTCCCATGTATAGAGGCTGCAGTCCTCGTCGCGGAGGTCGGTGGTTCAACTCCCGGCTGGTTGACCATGTACTGCATGTCTTCCTGCTCTCTGCTCTCCACGTTTCCTGTCTCTTTTCAGCTATCCTATCCAAAAGAGGCGAAAAAGGCCCAAAAATATAACTTTAAAAAAAAGAAAAGAAAAGGACAGCCGAAGAGGGACAGGAAATGAGGGGAGTAGAAAGTTGGGGGAGTCATGCAGAAAAAAGGGAAGAAGAAAAAAGAGATGTGAGGCTCTGTCAGATACCATGTAAGCTCAATTGTTATTGGATCACAGAGCTGAAAGGGGCGGAGTTAAGAAAGGGTCATCTTTTAGTTAAATGTGTGAAAACAAATGTGCATAGGTTTCTGTGCAGCGTGGAGATGCATCGTGACAGACAACTGGTGAAATGTAAAGAAAAGAGAGAGAGAGAGAGAGAAGGGGGAGGGAATGAGTGCACTGTAAGGATAACAGAAAGAGAGAGAGAGAGGGAGAGAGATGGCAGAGTGGCCAGAGGGCAGTGTGCATTAGAGTAAGAGTCTGATTGGCTCTGACCTTCCTCACAGCCAGCTGTCAGCCTCTTAGACACACACACACACACACACACACACACACACACACACACACACACACACACACACACACACACACACACACACACACACACACACACACACACACACACACAGTGCACAGCCTGTTACGGCCCTGCAGGCTCTGATTACCATATCAGCACCGTCTCATTTGCATAAATCCCAGCACTCTTAATTAGGCTTCATCTCTCTCTTCCTCTCTTTACCTCACCCTCATTTTCAGCTCTTCTTCTCCACTCTCTTTCCTCACTTTCTCTCTCCCTCTCTCTCTTTCCTCTCTTTGCTTGCAGATACAGGCTGGGGTTTAGGGTTAGAATTAGCAGATAGGAGGGTCCATGACTCCCAATTAGTTTAGCGCTGATTAGCCTAATGACAATTTCTCTTCATCTACATGTATTAGCACGCCATATTCTTTTAACACTTCTGTTCACACAAACACTATCTGAAAGGAATTTTCTCTTTCAACTTCTCTCCCCCCTCTTTTTTTCTCCTCCTTCTCTCTTTATTTTACAGGTGTTATGGTCAGAAAGGACACAGAGCTAAGTATGGCTGGAAGTAAACTCTTATAACTAGCAGTAAATGAGTGTGCCGGGCCAGCCAGTGTTATATCTCACCATGCAGCTGTCATGGAGCAGTAAAATATGTGTCTGAGTGTATTAGAGAGTCTGTGGTGTCACTCTTAGGGCTGTAAGGAGCTGGAGTTTTTGGCTCACGCTGGGCTGAGGTGAAGCAGGCGGGTAATGATCCCTAGATGGCCTCATACTGAAAGTAGTAACATGATATAAAGAGACGGGGGAAACAAAAGGTCTATCTCCACGCCTCTGAGTCTATCAGCAAATCCACTGATGCCCCCTGTGAGTAAGAGTCCTGCTGCACATCTCTGTCTTACAATTGCATGAACTAAAAAACTACGTGGTTGACTTAAGAACAAATTTCAGTTGGTTTGTAGCACAGTCACCTTCTGCATCCTCAAATTATCAAACACACCTCCTGCACACCTGACCACAAGTCCATACCAAAACATTCCAAACTATGCCTTTGCTCACTGACATCCAGCAATACCCTGTTAATGCGACAGCAAGTGCACTTTTCTGGAGTTTCAGTTTGGGTGCTGTCTCTTATTCAAACAGGTTCTTTATGCCTTAAACCATTATTCATCTCTTCTATCCCTCTTTCCAACCCCAGTACCGTCGAGACAGATGTTTGTCTAACATGAGTCTGGTTCTGCTCGAGATTTCTGCCTGTTAAAGGAAGTTTTTCCTTGCAGCTGTTACTAGCTAAATGCTGCAAAGTGCTCTACTCGTGGTGTATTTTTTTTAACAACTTTTTATTGAGTTCAAATAAAGAAAATTACAATACACAAAACTGTGCACAGTACCCCCCCACCCAAAACCCCTATACAGTACATCCAATACAAACACAGAAAATTGACTACATAACATAATAATAATACAAATTACAATGACAATACTAATAGAAATTAAATAAAGTAAATATGTAGATACAAATAAAACGTTAAAATAAATAAGCAAATAGAAACGAAAAAAAAAAAACAAATACAAAAAAAAACCCAAACAAACATGGAATTAAATCTAAATAGACAATGAACAGATATGTTCACAGATAATATAAGATAGAGTAAAATGTTGTTTCCAGTCCACAAGTGAGTTTAGGGTAACCAGTCATCAAAAGCCATGTCACGTTGTGTCTCCCACTATCGGGGTTTTAAGAGGGGTCTTCCACTCAGAAAAGTGCCCTCCCCTCAGAAACAGTTTCTTTAGGTCTAAAGGCAAATAGTCTATGAAGGGTGACCAAACATTTAAAAACTTCTCATTGTTTCCTTTTATGACAGCATACTCATGGTGTATTAAGATGAGATCAGACTGAGTCCTTTCTGTAAGATGGGACTGGATCTTATCCTGTCTTGATGTTGGATCTTTGTTAATAATTTAACATAGAGTCAAGTCTAGACCTGCTCTCTTTGTTAAGTATCTTGAGATAACTTTTTTGGGGATTTGACACTATAGGAATAAAGATTGATTGATTGATTGATTGATTGATTGATTGATTGATTGATTGATATTGTTCACTGTGATGGTGAAGCATGTGACAGATCACAACATGCCATCCAGAGGATGTCCCTTTATACCTGAGCCACAAGTCTCGATGACTTTTGACTTCTTAACTTGGAGTTTTTTTAAAGTCAAATGTGCAATTTAGAAGTGCAGTGGTGTCGTTATTTTTCCATGAAGGTGGCAGCAGGCGTGACGGCCCAACTAGTATGCAAAAAGAGACTAATAAGGCATGTGAGTAAATAAATGTACGTGTTAATTTCTGACCATAATCTCATTGCCATTACTGTTATGAATTGTTTATTTTGGGGGTGAAAGGATGGAAATTGTTATTGTGACCATTTCTTTTAAGTAATTTTGCAGCGTTTGAATCCATCTTTGCAAAAAAGGTAAATACATAAGATTATATTTTTCATACAAAAAACATATACAAGGTGCATCATGTGCTGTGTCATGTTAACAAGCAGGCTCAGAGTCATGGCTAAGGGAACAGTTTAAATGTTGCTGCACAGAAGAGGAATCAAGACTACAACATGCACAGGCACTTCAGTTGTGAAGCTCTGACTCAATAGACAGATGGGCCCCTGAATGCTGAAGTAGTTGTTGGCTATCTTACAGATAGGAGAGTGTTAAAGCCCTTAGTGGCTGACGATGATGAGAGCTGGACTTGATTACAGCTGTGGCAGGTTTGAATCCAGCAGGCACAGCTGGGACTGTGTGGCTCTGCTCACTTGTAGAATAATCTTAGCTGCTATATTTATGACAAGTGACTTAAAAACTGGCTGTTAAAGAGTCTGTGATGAATCTGATGACAGAAGCAGATGGTCACTGGGTATGATCTGTACCCTTGTCTTTTTCTTCTTAAGTTTATAGCCTCCATGTTGCCTTTGTATACAATCTGAAACCTGACTAGCCTTTTTACAAACAAAAGGAGTTAGGGAAGCATTTTCAACCATGTGTCTTTGAGAGTTGTAGTCTTAATATGTAGCACATTTAAGCTAACATTTTGGCGAACATCCTGGCACTTTTAAGCAGTAAAAAGGACTATTCTTATGTTTGTTTTTGTGAATTCAGGCACACAAGTAAAACTGGATCGAGGGAACTAAATCATATTCAGCTTAAGAGCCTCACTCAGCCTGCGGGGACTCTGATCTGTGGACCTCCAGTGTGTCTGCCAGAGGGTGTGTTACATCACCTGAAACACTGGAGTGGACTCAGGACCAAGTCCTGAGCCTGACGAGGGGACCTGAGAGAGGTCTGGTGGGGAGACGTGGATTTGAACTTAAAAGTCCAACTACATCTACATTTTAAACTATGATACATAACCAGGTGGTTTTTAGTGGGTTCAGTGTGAAACCAGGAGGTGCTGTGGGAGGCTGTTGAACCCCCTTAAAAACACTGAGTTCTGTGTGTGTGTACGGTGTGTGTGTGTTGTCAGAGGGAGGTGTGTTGGGGGGTTAAACACAGCTATATTCTGTAGATAACAGGATTAGCTGGGAAGCGGATAATAAGTTAGCATTTCCTCCCCGCGGCGCTCTCTCCTCTCTCCTCTCTCTAATCCTGCAGCTTTGATGTCCCTGCTCCCATCAGGTATCTGGGCTGCTCTGGCCCCGGGGCCTCGGGGCCTCCAAATGCTCAGACACTCAGTTGTGTGTGTGGATGTGGGTGTAGATGTCTGCCTGTGTATATGTGTGTGTGTGTGTGTGTGTATGTGTGTGTGTTCAGTGTCCTCATTAGTTCTGCCTGTTTACTAAAGTTGGCTTCTTGGGATGAAATCTGCTGCACGGCCGCTCTGCCAGAGATCTGCTCACTGTTTGCCATCCTCCCTCTCTCTCTCTCTCTCTCTCTCTCTCTCTCTCCCTCTCCCTCTCTCTCTCTCTCTCTCTCTCTCTCTCTCTCTCTCTCTCTCTCTCTCTCTCTCTCTCTCTCTCTCTCTCTTTCTTCCTGCCAAGTCTGACCCCACAGAAAGCTGATCAGGCATCTTAGTCTGGCCCTGAAACATCCTAACAACAACAATATGTTAAAAAACATCACAGTTCAATTTGAACAGCGAAGCAATACGCACATACAGAGTTTGTGGAGCAGGTTTTCTCAAAGTTATTTATGAGGTATCTCCACATCAAATGTTATATTTCAGGATTTTACATTGTCTATTTATGATGCTCTATTATATGCACCACTAAGAAGTTATCCATGTAAAGTCAATTTTCAGAGGTGGGCACAGATAGCAAAGACGTTAACATTGATAACAGTTAACCCGTTAGTTCTGTTCAGAATGAACGTTTGTTAACATCAAAGATTCACAGATTGTGACAAGTTGTCTGTGATCTGTCCTTCCATGTAAGAGCAGGGCTTGGATCTTTCTTCCTTCTCAAGTCAACACACTGACTGAGGGTGAAATCAGTTCACGGGTGATGTGTCTGCAACAACTCTTGTTGTTTGTGAAAGCATTGGTTTGTCAAGGATTTTCAATTTTAGCGTATAACTTAACCATTATAAAAGCCTGGAATATTGTGGTGGACAGATGAGCAAAAACTAGAATGTTTGTTTAATTTTGACGTGTTTAAACTCTCAAAAGCCTGGAAAGGAGGACAAGATAGTTTATTTAAGGTGCGCTGGTGGCCTAGCGGTCTAAGTGCCCCACATACAGAGGCTACAGTCCTCGTTGCAGGGGTCGCCGGTTCGATTCCCGGCCGGTTGACTATTTCCTGCATGTCTTCCCCCACTCTGTACTCCCCACATTTCCTGTCTTTCTTCAGCTGTCCTATAAAATAAAGGCAAAAAGACCAAAAATCTAACTTAAAAAAAAAAAGATAGTTTCTTTAAGTAGTCTGCATCTTTATTTTATTTCTTTTTAATTTACTTCCTCTGTCTCTTGACAATCAATTCACATGCTGTGTGCTCTGACCCTGGACTGCATAAAATCATGGTGTCTTGTAAGCCCATGCAAGCTGGGCATATGATTATGTTTGACACAATAATGCAATAACAACTTCAAACTTCTTATAACCGTAACTGTAGCAACAAAACAAGGGTCCTACAGATGCGGTCCTGAAACTGCAGCCTTGGGCTCTGCAGACACATAATGTTGGGGAGTATTAAGTATGCTTTCATTGTTGTCAGTCAGAGACTAGAAGCGTTAAGCTAAACTAGAATGTTTTTATTTAACACTTTTTACAGTCAAAGATGTCACAAAGTGCTTTACAAAGACAAGACGTAGACACAATTAAAAAAATGAGTGGTGAGGTCACTAGAGCCACAGATTAAAGCAATAACCTAAAACACTGATTTCTTGAAACATGGATCAATAAAACAGAACATTAAAGGTTTTACAGATAATCAACTGAATGTCTTTTGACAGATGTTTGAAAACATCAGCTGATTCTACAGAGCGTAAGGATACAGGCAGATCACTCCACAGTGTAGGAGCTCAAGCCTAAGTGTTTGTGTGGAGCTGTTCGTAAATGCAAAATTGAACAGCTTTCAAATATCCTGACATGACAACATGAAAGAAAACCGAATTTAACAGAAGTTAATGGTTTTTCAAATGAACGTCCACGATAAAAGTTAATACAAAAATGACACTAATAATTAACAATTAACAGATTAATGGATGTGTTCCCAGCTCTGGTAGTTTTCTATTTAACTGCAAGCCTTGAAGGCATGACAAACAACCTGTTCATGTTGCAAAGACAACTCATCGAAATCATGGGAACCCTGGGAAGACATCAAAAGTAAAACAATTCAGCTCCATCTATTAGGTTGATGTCACTGTACTATGGTACGGGTCCTGAAGTAGTCCTTAAGGTGCATTTTGACCAAGAGTTCCGGGGTCTTTTAGCCCCCAGAACTACTTTCCCCAGAACTAAAAGGTTCCTGTGCCCCCATTGTTGTCTGGGTTTCAACCGTGGGCTGAAGTCCTGGGTAGATTCTGCAAATCAGGCCAGTGACGTATGGAGAAAAAAAATTGTATCAAATAATATTTTGAAAACTAAACTAGTATGCATTCCCAGGAACTCCCTCTGTGTTTCAAACAACTGTGTAAACTCCACAAACACCGTAACGTTCAACCAAAAGTCCCAGGACCTTTGAAAAGTACTACCCCCCCCCAAGCAGGGGCTTTTCAGGGGGGAGATTATCTACCCCTGAACTAAATTTAGACCCTGGTTCCTCCGGTCGAAACGCAGGTAGTTCCGGGGTAAAGTTCCTGCAGTCGAAAAACGCCTTTAGTTGGAAAAAAGAAAACTCTATCAATTCAAGTGAAATTGTGTGTCAACAAAGATTCTCTGTTAATTATATCAACGATGGATTTCCACTTTAAAAGTAAAAAAAAATAATAAATTCCTCTCCCAGAGTTTGTATGTGTTCTGTTTGGCCTGTTTCTAAACCCTGTGTTACCCCAACTGGACTTCCTGGAGCATTCTTCACCTTCTCATCTGTACCTCCAGTAACAGGGTTATACTACTGTATATAGTGAGCTCATAAGCACAATACAAGAGCACTGCCAATGGAGTCAGTACTGTTACACAACTAAAGTTCTTAGCTTAACACCAGTCGCATCAATAGTATAACTTCTTAAATTTCAGTGATAACTAATATAAAACTGGCCTTTATTTTAAAGAAAAAAATCAAATAAACTAAATGGGAATCAAATAATGTATTTTTAATAGAATACTGAGGAAGGGAAACTACCTGTATGAGCCATTTTACCTATGTTGTTTTTGTTTTTTGTTTTGCTACTCACACAATCACCACAAGGGGCACTTCAGGTAAACGGGCAGGTAAATGCTACAAAAGGGGCACAGGTGAAGCAGTGATATTGGGTAACGGGAAGAGCATGCGGTTTTAACCAGTCGTCTTAGACCGCACTGTTATCCTCATCACGCATATCACCTTCAAAGTAAATTGTCTGTACCTGTTTATCATTTGAATCAATAAATGGCAAGTCGTAACGCCAGATTGGACATTGGACTGTTTTAGAAGTGCATCAAAAACACCTCACTCCCACACCCAGACAGTGACTAAAATCAGGTCGGAACAGTCACTACACTACCCTTACCCCGTCAAAAATATTTTACTCTATATGAAAATGTCTATATTTTGGTAAAAATATGCCAAATATGGACTTTTCTGTGCTCTATCTACACTCACCATTTTTCTTCGCGCTGCAATGCATGATGGTATATATCCCTTGGTGACTACCGTTAATACACTGTCTTTTTTGCAATGTACTGTGCAATAAAATGAGTCCAGTATAGAGAGCAATAATTCTTGACAGTAGAAGAGGTGACTATGTGATGTGATGTGACGTGATGTGAGGCTTTGTTATATTATGTTACATTACATTAATACCATACGACAGATACACAATAAGTTACAGTACATCATGTATGTGAGTGACCTTGCATGACTGATTCAAACCTCAGCCTCCTCTGTTGACTTCTGTGTTTCCCAAAACCAACTTTATGTTGTTATATGAACCAAGTCAATGGTTGGTGGTTATGTTTGTTTTCTGACTTTTTTAGTTGGAAATAATAATAACTTTATTTATATAGCAACTTTAAAAACAAATGTTTACAAAGTGCTTTGACAAACAAAGCATGGTTCAAATAACATAGCAAACATCTCGAATGACAGGGAGGAGGAACTTAAACAATGCAGAACAAAATGCAATGCAAGAGGTTAAAAGGAATACACGTCAATTAAACAGAATGAAATGGTGGGACAGTAGACCAGTAAATCATTGTTCAGAGGTTTTTATAATAAATAAAATAAATAAAATAAAATAAATAAATAAAAATGGATAAGTAAATAAAAGCATTAAAAGGAAATAAAAGAGGTTTTCAGAATAAGAGGACGACATCACATCGGGAAAATTTGAAAAGTGTTCAGGATAAATGAAGAACATTAAAATAATACATGAAAATACATCCATCCATCCATTTTCTTGACCGCTTATACCGTTAAGGGTAACGGGGGGCTGGAGCCTATCCCAGCTGGCTTCGAGCGGAAGGCAGAGTACACCCTGGACAGGTCACCAGCCTATCACAGGGCTTAACCAAATACAATTTAACACAATTCATTTTTTGGATAAAAAATAAGAATTAATGATAAAAAATAGAAGTAAAAGCGTTTAGAAAGCTAAAATCACATAAAATCAAGACTGTAAAAATCAGTTTTAAGAAGAGATTTAAGAGAAATCTGACTGCAGGGGAGATCTAGTTAAGTTGTCCGACTGTGTACCCTGATATTTTTCAGTTCCAATAGAAAGCAGCATTTTTATGAGGAATTTCCCGCTATGGTGACCTCAGGGAGCTTTGTTTTCACAGAGGACACTACAAAGCCACTACACCCCTACACAAAAATAGTATAAAGAAACAGCCACTCTGATAAAACCCTGAAACTTATTCTACTCTGTAGGTAATGAAAAGGCATCATTGTAAGAGTGAAACTACATCCAAATCTATAAAAAGAAAGTCCTCACAGAGCCTTTAAACTTAAAGAAACTCAGCACCACACAGAGAGGAGACGGTATCATCAGCAAAGAACTGAAGTCCCGACGGTGTAATCAAGAGATAGTGATAATATCCCATCAGCACATTAGAGTAAAAACCCCTCCCTCTTTCTCTTTAAACGATCACACAAGGCTGTAAATGATTATCTTGAATGCATTCTATCTTAAACATCAGTCAGTCACGTATACCCGTTATAAGGTCTCCATACTGTCAGCAGGCTGTTTACAAAGTGTAGGATGCTCCCATGCATGCCGGTGTGTAGTTATCTGTGAATACAAGTGTGTGTGTATGTGTGGTAGGAGGGGAGAACTGGAGTCTAGGAGTGTGTGAGTCTAATTAAAACGATGAAAATAATTACTGATACAGGCTGACAGACAGCCTCGCCCTCAGACATCCTCAGTAATTAGTTAATTAACCAAACGCAAATTAGCAGCAAGAATTAGTCAGCCAGGCTTAACGGAGAAGATGCTGAGCCCTCCTCTCGCTTTCTGCTTTGCTACTCTCTGCTCCGCCTTTGCTATCAGAGTGTGTGTGTGTGTATATATGTGTGTTTGTGTGTGTGCTTGCAGAGCTACATTAAACAGTTTTAAAAAGTTAGAAATAGGGCACATCTGCTTTATTACACTTTATCGCTACTTTGCATGACACACTCGCCACGTTATATGTAATACTTTTATGCCTGAGTCAATTTATTTAAATTAAAAAGTGATTTCAGGATAATGAGGCTGTAATTTTCTCACTTTTTGCCTCAAATAACAGGAATAAACCGAGCGAGTGTTAGCATCTGCTCCCCTTCAAATCCCCTAAACTTGTGCGTTAATAAGAGTTCTAATTAAAAAACATCGAGGCTTTTTCTTCCACAACTTGAAGTTAAAGTTTAACAATAAAGTCATCAAGGACAGAGCAGAATCTCCGAATTGGAAAGAACACAAAATCACAACACTACTTCCTGATCCCTCCAGCTCACATGGTCCAAACAGGCCACTGTAGTTCCTCTGAAGGCCTGCAGGTCATAAGAAGAAGCCGTTGGATCCAACACACTGAAGTCAAAATGATTTAGTGGGCTGGGATGAATATTCGCCCACTGCTGGCTCCGGCGGGCGAGTGGAGGCTTGGTGCTGCGAGCGGCCGGTCTGCCTCTTGTTAACACTCACTTTGACTCGCCTGTGGCTCATTTTGGGGAAGATCTGAGAGGAAACAATGCAACAACTGCACAACAAGCCTCAGTCCTGACACGGTACGGACAAAGACGAGATGTAGATATGAGAACATAAGGGTTAGTCTGGTATTCTTTATTTCTTTAACTGACTTTTCCAAGAGTAAAACAAACAGTGAACTGATATTGACAAGTACATTTATCAAGAATTGAAGGGAGCCATATAGTTCAGATTTGCATTACTGAAATGGATTGATCTGTAATGGTTCAGGTATTTTACTGTCAACTGGATGGAGGCGGTTTTCTTTACATTTTTTCAAAACTTTTTTTTCTTAACATTTTCAGAAAAGACTGTAAACATGTACATGACAAGATAAACTTAAAAAACGTATGTGCTTCTTGGTTCAAGGGGGCGCCTAAATCAATCCAAAGTTCCTCATAGTAGCTTAAAATAGTATTTATGGTAGATCAGGTGTGCTGTGCTGAAACTAGCATATTCTTTGCATATCTCATAATAACTGCATTAACTAACTGCAATGCAATGCAAAGGTATGTGGAATATGACAAAGCATTCTGATCAGGTGACAACTAATAACCAAGCCCCAACCTTAGGTCGCTAGAATTTAAGCCAATGCGGAAGTGTTAAAAACTGCAGTTCATCGAGTGCCCGCTTGAGGCTGGCTCCGGAAGTACCAGAAACAACATACACACCAATTCAAAAAAGACGATATTTACAGCAGAAATAAACATGTTTACAGCCTGGTACAAAAGACGAGTGTAGTCTGGATAGCTCATGTCTTGATCGGCACACATTGTACAGGGGGTGGATTTTTTCATAACACAGCAATTTTGAAGATTACGAGTTTTTCATTATGAGTGGCACAGCTGACTTGATTGACAGGCGGACACACTGTAGCTGTTGGCTAGGAGACTCAAAGCCCGCCTCTTTACGTCACACTCGCTCAACAGCAGTTATGTTGTGTTCAACATTTCCAATATGGCTCCTGCCGACGATTGGCCTCAAAACAACTTTTCAGAAACAGATGAGTGACGTCACGGATACTAAGTCCATTATTTATACAGTCTATGCTAGAAACCTACATTCCAAGTCTTCAGCTCGAGTGAAATGACAACAGTGACATGGAGGGATGGATTTATCAACCACAACAGATCAAGTCGTCATGTATTTCTGAGAGAGAGAGAGAAAGCAGAGGGTTCACTGATGTGATGGCCGACAAGGGCTGACAATCTACCAGGTGCCAAACGATTTTCACTAGGAGAAATGTGGTGGAAACGCAGAAATGATGCAAAATACAAAAAAAGTGTAAAAGTCCCAAACTAACACAACAACTAAAACATAAGGAAATGTGCTAAAAAATAGCCCCCCCAAAAAAATGCAAAGACAGAAAACAACTGCAAAGACCAACGCTGCAAATCAAGACTTTTTACAGGAAGTGTTCCAGACCTGACAGGGCATTAAAGCTAGGTTTGGTAGTCAGATTTAGATACACTTTTTGTTATACTGGTTAAAATGATCTTTATGTCCCGATGGCAATCAATACATAAAATGTTCTTAAAAAAGAGTGAAAAATATGAAACCAATCAAATCCCGTCCTGCCGTTCTGCTCGCCTCCTGCGCATCCTCAGGAAATGCTACATTCAAATTCATGGTAGTTTTCCATTTCTACCAACCCTAGCTTTAAGTGATACAGCTTTATTGTTTTCAGCAGAGAGAGGAGTGTATTTCATCTGCATCTGAAAATAGTTCCGAAATGTTGCACCATTCCCCAGTTTTTGTGAAGTTTGTTGAAAAATACTACAGAGCCAAGCTGTTTGATGGGCTCAGAAGTTGGACAAACACTACTGCTTTGTCAGTTGGTCTTTTCACAGGATTGAAGTCTTTTTTTTTTTTTTTTTAAGTTATATTTTTGGCCTTTTTGCCTTTATTTTATAGGACAGGTGGAGAGAGACAGGAAATGTGGGGAGTAGAGAGTGGGGGAAGACATGCAGGAAATGGTCGACCGGCCGGGAATCGAACCGGCGACCCCTGCGACGAGGACTGTAGCCTCTATATGTGGGGCGCTTAGACCGCTAGGCCACCAGCGCCCCGCAGGATTGAAGTCTTGATTGACGACTACTGAAAAAAATAAAACTCTCTTGCCCAATCCTTCAACAAATTAAACTCAAGGTTTCAAAACCAACTTCAGTATTATGTTTGTCAACTTGTACTCCATAATTTAGCTGAAGACACAATTCTAATCACTGAAAATATCAACATTTAGCATTAGCATGACAGAAGTTCAAGTCATGGCCAAGCTGTAAGCTGTAACACATTATAGAGTGCTTTTAAGATTAACAGACAGAGCCCAGCCGTCACCGCTCAGCAAGCAGGTGATTGACTTTTAAAAATGTCAATGTGGATATAAATGAAAGGTGAGTCTATAGTCTATGATAATCCACAGGATGTTATAACAGTTAAGTGAAATCTTTAAAAATGGCAGATATGGACTGACTGAGGCAGTTAATACGAGGGGAAATATCAAATCCAGAAACATGCACAGTAGTCTCTTACAACATTCACTTTTCATAGAGTGCAAAAGTTTTTGTCGTTCTTCTGTGCTTCATATAATTATATGAACACAGATGGAACAGTTATGATTTTGTCATTGGATGTATAAATGCACACATGGAAGAATATATGTATCAGTGTGTGCGTGCGTGTGTGTGTGTGTGTGTGTGTGTTTATAGCTTAAGGGTAAAGAGACATGCACATTCAGGTCAGAGCTGTCAATCATGCCCAGTCTGTTAGTTGTGTGCATGTTTGTCTCTCTCTCTCTCTCTCTCTCTCTCTCTCTCTCTCTCTCTGTGTGTGTGTGTGTTTTCATGCATGTTTTTCTGTTTGTGTGTTTGTGTATACAGACCGAGAGTAACCCAAAACTGGCTTCAGCAGAACTACAACATGAGTTTCTCTGCTGTCTGTCAGTGCTGCAGGATTTTTCTGACACTTATTTTTTGAGGGAGAGCACTGAGGAGTCCAGATTCTGTGGCAGTGACAGATGGATGGTCCCCGTGTTTCCCTTTTCTCACTGAGAGAAGTCTTGAAGAGTTCACCAAAAAGCCCAGATTTTAACCATAGACTGAACATGGAGCCTGTCACACCAATGGAAACAGCCCTGCTGATGAAGCCCAGTGCTTTTTTTGTGCACCTCTCTATTCTCGGGTAGAATCATGTTTAAAGGCACAGCGTTCATTTCTGCTGCAGGGTTTCTCAGTCTTCTTCTTCTTCTTCTTCTTCTTTCTTCTTCTTCTTCTTCTTCTTCTTCTTCTTCTTCTCCTTCCTTTTCTTCTTCTTCTTCTTCTTCTTCTTCTTCTTCTTCTGCTTCTTCTTCTCTTCTTCTTCTTCTTCTTCTTCTTCTTCTTCTTCTTCTTCTTCTTCTTCTTCTTCTTCTTCTTCTTCTTCTTCTTCTCTATTTTATTATTATTTATGTTGTTATTATCAGTAGTAGTATTATTGTTCTTATTATTATTATTATTTTTGTTCTTATTGATAATTATTATTATTTTTATTTAAGTAGTAGTTGTGATATTGGCAGTGCTAGTGGTAGTGATAATGATAATAATAAATAGTTTCAAAAAACACAGCTAAAGGCGGGTACACACTACAGGATAATCGGGCTGATTTTTGTCCCGATCTCACCCTTACGATCAAAGCCAGCTAAGACCCGATTGTCTGATGTTTGCAAACGACATGGTGTCTGATTTTCCTGTGGTGTGTGGTGTGTTAAGAGTGACTTTGTCCAGTTGGAGCTGCTCGGAAGGCCTCAGAAGGAGAGATTGTAAATAATGAACATGTTTAATATTTGCAACTAGAAATCCTGTAGTGTGTGGGATGCTCTGAGAGGAGCCGAGCTAGCGCACTGTGTAATGTCACGTACCGGAGCAAAAGCCAATCAAGACGTAAGCTGACTCAGCTGACTGACGACAGAGGAAGTAAAAACAAACAAAAACATGGTGAAAACAAAAGTCTCTTGGAACAACGACATGGAAGACCAACTGGTTGATTTGTGGCAACAGCATGAATGTTTATATAACGTTTCGTCCAAAACCTACCACTACAGGACGGACGAAGAGAAGAGTTAGACCGAAATTCTGTCCGCTGTATTTGTTTACACCGAAGTCACGTTTTATTACGCAAGATTTGGAATATTGAGCGTGAAGAACCTGATATTCTGGTGTGCTCCGTAGTGCACACCACACACTATAAGATCAGAAGAGAGAGATCTTGTGCGATCTGTCTTTTTTTATCATCAAGTGTGTGGTCTCTAAATATGTGAAGGTTTGAAGAATCCTCTAATGTGTGCCAGCCTTAACACAGAAACTTTGCATATGCAGGAAAGTCAAATATTACACCTTTAAATGTTTGTACCAAGGGATTCGTTAAGTCCCGTATCATGCTAACATTCAGTTTGTTTCTCTAAATGACGGTGAGTTCTCCAAATCTTAGACTAGTTTCAGTTTCCCAAACTTCACAACAACTAAAGAGCAGGTGCCACCAATCAGAAAACATCACTTTTGGTTCTGGTGTTTGCATAAACTGACAAATGATGCTCTTAAATCTGGAGCTATGCGTACTTGTTGGACTGAATAATTGATCTAAAGGTCTGTATTGAAACACATTTAGTTGTATCTTCTGTTTACGCCGTCTACTCCTTGTCCCAGTGTTCCTGTCACACTCGGCTCTGTTAAGCACACTTTCTTTAAAACAGTCTGTAAACAGCGCTTTTCTCTTGTGGGAATGTCTGACTGTGTTTCTATTCGCTGAGCAGCCAGCAGCCACAGAGCTGCACAGTGGGATTCAAACTCTTTCTCCAGGGACCTTCAGTGGAAGCTCATCTTCCCAAAACACAACACCAACATCTAAAAGTAATAATTTTTGACAGCAGCTAAAAATATGAGAAACATCCCCGGGGAGGCGTGTGTGTCAATATTTTTTCTGAACAGGAAGAAAATGATTTCTGTTTCTCTTAGTTTTAAAATGTTATTTTTTTAACACACTTAACAAGAGGAGAGACACATGCACATCATCTGCATTTTTTGGTAGTGCTGCATTTGGTTGTTCAGAATTTTCAACACACAGATTACAGATGAAGGACTAAAGCTGTGATGTGAAATAAATTGGAACCAGTGTGCACAATTCCCCCTGTTCATTTCTGTCTCTTTCATAAAGAATATTATTTATAAGCATCTCTTCTGGTTCTGCAAGCCAAAATCAAAATATAGCAGAAGGCTTGCTTATTTTTGTCGAGTACATCTGGTTCAATGTCAGAACATTTGATTTGGGGCCTCCCAAGAAACAACAACAGGTGAATTTCTGTGACCTGATTTGTTAAAGCTAGGGTTGGTAGCCACGTAAAACTAGCATGAATTTGAATGTAGCATTTCCTCAGGACTCAGATATTAACAAAACCTTGTTGGTACAGGCAGAGTTTTACCAGACTCTTTTGTTGTTGGGGTAACAATTATTGTTTCAGTCTGTTGGAAAGAATAGGTCATGTGATGTACCAAATGTCAGTTAAAGTAACTCAAATTGGACTTTTAGTTTCACAACCCTTAGTCACCCTGATATAAATCTGGTGTTGATTTGATGCATTTTTGATCCCCATTCTCCTCGAACCCACTGGTGGTCATCACAACAACAAAGCCCTAAAAAGTTGGTCATCGCTCAATTGGGGATTAAAGATGTGTCAAATAAACACCACATTTATATCAGGGTGACTAAGGTTTGTGAAACCAAAAGTCCAGAGCCATGGCCAACTTTTTGGGGCTTTCAATATTTCTAGTGTGAAAGTATTCCAAACATGACTTCCTTGTCTGTTGCCATTATAGACTAGTTGCAACTAGAGAAGCAAGAATGGAGTCAGGATTGAAAGACAACAAGTTCCATGCAGATATTTGTCTCTTGACTCTATTTGAAGCTAAGTTGTTGTCTGATGACTCAGATGAGGATTGCTTTCCATCCCTGCTGCTCTTTTTGTTGTTTTCCTGCATTCATTGCCCACTGAAACACAAGTAGACGAGCCTACCTGGACCACAAACAACACCAAAACATCTCTGGTACCTTCATTGTGAAACATTTTCTTTTGTTGGTACTAAATGGTGACTTTGAACAAACATCTTGAGTCCTTTAAAGAATGAAGTTCAGCAGATTTAAATATTAACACTTTGTTAAGTTACTGTTTAGGGTTAAATGATATACAAGAAAATGTTTTTGGATCCTTTAATTTAAGAAGTTAAAGTAGATGTGATTAGTGGAGATAAACCTGCTAGGTTTGGGGTAACCTCTAACATTTACCACTGCTGGCCATCTCTACAAAGGTCTATGCCTCAATTTGTCCACCCCAGTCGATAAACTCTTGCTTGCACTGCTTCCTATTCTCTTTTCCTGTCATAATTGCTCGAACTACAGGTTGTCAACTACATAACCCAAATATGAGTAGTTTCACTGTAGCCAGAGAGGAATAATATACAGTGAGTGGAGCAGAGGGGTATTACAACTTGCTCTCTCAACACTGACTTGCTAATAACACTGCTTTGTAGATTTCTCTGTCGTGGCCCACGGTGTTCGTTTCTTTAAACTCTCCTGCCTTCTCTTAGTTGTTTCCATGTTTTTTCTTTTTTTCCAACATAAACATGTCAATACAAAAGTGACCGGACTTCTTTCGGATGATTGATATTAAAGTAAGAACAAAGAATCTGGATATCTGCGGCACCCTTAACTGTTGTCTGCTAATCCTCACAATAGTCTGCTGTAGGAAAAAAGCAGATCTTTGAATGCAGCATTCAACCAATCAGAATCAAGTTTTTAACACAGTGGTGCATTTATACAACATAATGTCTCTCTCAGCTGACAGGGTCATTAAAGCTAGGGTTGGTAGTCTCGGAAAACCAGCATGAATTTGAATGTAGCTTTTCCTCAGGACTCCGTCTAACCCCTCCCCTCCTCCCTCGGAGCTCCTCCAAAACGACGCCCCCCCCCACTCACATGCACGAGCACCGCTGATTCTCGACGATATGATCGTGACTGATTCAAAACCGGTCCTCACCAAAACATTATCATAGTGAAAGTTAAAAACACAAACAAACATGGCTGCTGTTAGTACTCACAACTACCATGCTAGCATTATCCAGTTGTACCGGTGACACGATATCAGGAGAAAAGTTATAACACATATAATACTGTAACAGCTCTACTGTTTGTTCAGTGTAGATGTTCTTAATTCCTACAGTGTTGACGGTCAGTGAAGGCATCAGGAGAGGTGTAGAGAGTGCGAGTGGGAGAGAGGAGAGGAGAAGTTTTTCATTCATTCAAACATTGATTGTTGCTTTGTTGGTTGGCGTGATCATGGCCGACAGTGACCGGTTATTAAAGCTCAACGGGTTCACGTATCGGCTCGTCATCCCTACAGCGTCCGGACGGACGCTACAATAAATATATATTTTCTGTAGGACTTACTGAACGTCATTAATTATTCTGCTTGTTGGTGAGAGCTTTTTAGACTCTGATCCGGACTACAGTCCTGAGCAAAGCACCTAATCAGGTCAGAGGGGACAGGCCCGAGGACGAGCGAGAGGGGCAGTAAATAGAGTCAGGGGAAGTAGAGGCAGGAGATGGGGACTCGGAGGAGTGCACGCCGGGGAAATGTACGCGCAGGAGGAGGGCAGAACGGCTGGACGGGATTTGATTGGTTTAAAATTTGGGGAGCCAAAAAACGGTGATTGGTTGGTGTTTTCCCAGGTTTACTCTGGCTGTAGATAGCAGCTTTTTTTCACTCTTTTTTAGGAACACATCATGTATTGATTGCCATCAGGACATAAAGATCATTTTAACCAGTATGACAAAAAGTGTATCTAAATCTGATTACCAACCCCAGCTTTAAGTATGGCCCTACTACCTCACTACTGTGTTTCTGATTTACACTGATAATGAAGTGATAAGTTACCCAAATCAGCAGATGTTGGATTATCTCTACTTTCTTCCCTCAGTTGTAATCATACAAGTTTCTCGAGCGTTGACTCAGAAATTTGAATATCAATATGTATTCAAGGCAAGTTTGAACATTGAAAGTAAACTGAATTAACAAGTACCTTACAGCTGGATCATATTTTCAGAAAGTGATAATAGATTTTAGAGAAATAACAGCATTGTCACCTCTTAACCCATCCTGAGCCCCGGGGAAACGTCACAAAGAACAACTTTATTGGCTCCTCAAGATTCCTGGAGTTATCTTTAGCGCAAGAACATGCCAGCCCAGCCAATAAATAATGCAAATGAAACAAATAGTGTAACACAACATTTCATCTTCATCCAGCACCCTGCCCTGCTGCTTGCAAACTGGCTTCTCTTTGTTTTTATTGGCTTGACTTTGCCCTAATGTCAGAGATATGACATGACCTGAAGGCATCTGTTCTTCTTCCCTAGAATCTCCAAACACCCACACAAATACTTTTGCAACACACACTCCCCACACCCCTGTCTTTTGGTATTTCTCGGTATCCTCGCCCTGTGTCCTGTGGTGTGTGTCCTGCAGAGGAGTGTATGTTTTCTTTATGGTCAGTGACATGCACAAGCACTGTGGGGCCTAACTGAATGTGAGCACTGTCACATGAGATTAGAGCCATGTGTGTGTTGGTGTGTGTGTGTGTATGTGTGTGTGTTGGCTAGTTGACTGGTGGGGAGACACCAGTACAGATGGGGGCTTCAGAAATGATGAGCGTCATGGCCGGGCCTCCTCCTGTCCTCTTGGTTCAGCGTCAAGAAAAGCCCTGCTGCTGCTGTCCAAACTGACCCGAGCAGCCCACCGGCCACTCCACGTCCCCTTTGTCTCCTTGTGCCTTTCTCATACACACAACACACACACATACACACAACACACACACATGATTTAAATGGTTTCTCTAATATTCAGTTTAAGAGTCACTATTAATTTATACAGATATTCACAAGAAAAACACATTTTCAAAGGCTACAACAACCTTTCTGGAGAATGTACATGGACATAAATCAAACTATTTATGTTTAAAGAAAAAGGTGATCACATTGGTTTACGGTCAGCACGATTAATTTACTCAAAAAGTTAATAAAAATGCCAAGTAAAGAAAATAAGTGTGTACCAAAGTCCCTTTAAAGATACATTTTGGAAGATTTGCTCATTTCTTTAGCTTAGAAGATTGTTGTTTTTATCCTCAACATAAAGCTACTGCTATCCAGACAAAATGGCTCCAAAGGATCCCCTTGAATTAAAAAAAAGGGTCTCCTCAGAGGTTACTAACACCCTCTATGAAAATCTGACATGTGTATACATCAAGACTAACATAAACCCTCTTGCAACCATGCCCAAAATCCTGTCAGCCAATTTGATTTGATTTTTAAAATTACGTCTATTTTGAGGGACTGTATTTGAACAAACTCTTGCTAAGGGTTTCTCCCAGTCATCCCCAAATTTGGTCAATCTATTGAATACACTCTGAAGATTAAAAGCTGTCAAAATCTACAGTTCTTGTCAAAGGGTGAAGCTGTGGCTGTGGGTTAGAGTTTGATGTTATTTTGGCAATTTGCCATAAAATAAAAACAATGTAAATCTCATGCACAATGTTCAATCTTATTAAAATTTAACATGCATGATAAGAGTCCAGGCCTGAACATTACTAAACGCACATTTGTCTTTAATCATAGCTCCCCTACTTCTTACAGGAAGTGAAATATTTTGTAAGTGAAGAAGCTGTATGGGATACACTTTTGGAACTGTCCACCTAGCTTAACAGCCTATTGCTACATATCATGTTCCATTAATCTGATTGTTTGTAGGTCTTTATCCTTCATTATTGCTTATGCATATGAACAATGCTTTGACACATCTTACTTAGATTTAGACCTTTTTTTTAGTTCCTTAATAAACCATCGGACCCAGGGGCTGTATTGTGTTTTGTAGAGTTTTATATTGTTTTATTTGTGTTTTCTTTTAATGTTGGATTTGTTGGACACCACTACTAGAGATTGGAGATTCCCTAGGAACGTTTTCTTAATCTACTGTATGTTCGAGCACAAATAATAATAAAGTTTGTTTTGATTTGATAATGTCAGGCGATCACAAGCCCACTGGTGGGCTATAGCAATACCACATTTTCTGAGTAATTTCAGAGTAAATGTACCAATAAGAGTTTGTACAAGCTGATTGTAGAGGAATAGAGGAGTGTTAGTCGTGTTGGATGAGCTTTTTTAACATTCATATTTGTTTCTGAAAGTCCTGCGTTAGTTTTCCCTCTGAGAAAGACACAAAAATAATGAGCTCTAGTAATACTTTTATTCATCACAACAATAGTTCTGTTATCACTTGTGAAACACTAAATTCATATTCAATCAAACTGTGCTTCATACATCAGATCTGAAATAAACTGTCACAGAAATGATGGCTATATTTGTCTGCCACTTGCAGGCTCTCTCTCTCTCTCCCTCCCTCCCTCCCTCTCTCCCTCCCTCCTCACACAGTGTGTTAGACGTGTTGTGAGGGTGGGCTGGATGCTGTAGGGGTGGAGGTTGGTTCATGGCCTTGCTCACTCCATCAGACTGGGCATTTTGTTCAGACAGTGAACAGAGACCTCCATTGCCCCGAGGCCATCTCTCCCTCTCTCTCTCCCTGCTGTCTCATACACTCTGTGAGCTGGAGCTGAATTTCTATTATATCTATAATAAAACAGACAATACAGGGTCTTCATCCTTGTCTAAAACACAAACAAATCCTCATTGTCCCTCAGTTTGTCTTTAATTAGAACTTTTGTGCTTGGGATGCATTTATCTTACTCCAAAACACATCAAGTAAGGAATAATGTATGGGTAGCGGGTGGTTAAGTAAAACAGAATCCCGACAGGGTGAGTGAAGACCCGGACAGCTTTTAAAAAATAGTCCGTGATTCCAGGGTAGTTAACTTCCAATGGCAACAGATTCTTAGCCGCCTGTTGTGGTCAAGTGATGTACACGGTTAAGTCACAGTCAATATCAGTCAGCTTATTTGTTACTATCCACATCACTCTGAACATTTCCATGGATGGTTATGTCAGACAAGGTGAATGGGTCTTCTGCAAGATTATAAATGTTAAATTTTGTCCTTGTTCAGTTTTTTTGTAGCGTTAAGGACTTCCCCAAGTAGAGGTATGAATGCTACCTAAAAGCCCTAACATGAACAGTGATCAAAGAGTGAAGGATAGGACTGGTTCTCAGTAGGGGAGGATTGAAAAGGGGTTCGGTCATCTGCACCGGTCTGCCGGAGAATATACTGGTCGGCGTGGGTGGCGAGGGGCGAGCCCAAGCGTCTTCTTATAAGTTTAATAGCCGTTTTGTTTGGTTGGGATAGTCTTTGAAAAGGTGCTGTTGGTTCTCCAAAGGTTTGGTCATCTCTGTTGAGTCCTGTCTTGATGAGTTGGCGTCCCCTTCGCTTCCCAGCTGCGGCTCATCACTTCAATCAGGTGCCGTCAAACAAGCCCCTTTCATGGGTGAGTTTGACAGTGTCGGACAAACCAGTGACAACCAAACACAATCCCAATTTCCCATATAAGAACCAGTCAAACAAAATAAAGAAAAGAAAAGAAGAGGAGGCTTAAGGTATCCCTTTGTCCTGACAGTAGCAACCAGAAACTTAAAGATGAACCCAACTGATCTGCTGCTTATAAGATTGCAGGACATGATCCAATATTGAAATATCCATGTTGTATAGCCTACAAATTTAGAATGCTAATGGAAACCAATGTCAACAAGCAGAAGTAAAATATGCCGGAACTCTTTTCCACGAATTGATTTGATGTGAAGTGTGTGATCTGGTTGTCTCTGGCATTGCTCTTGTTGGTAAAAGTTAATAACCGTTTTCAAGGGGTTTTGATCAATCAGAATCAAGTATGTCACACAACATTTGGAAAACCGGGTAATAAGAAGTTGTTGGACAAATATAAATTTGAGATCGATGTAAGAATTTCACTCAAGGTAAAATGTGACTAAGCCATGACTAGCATCTTTTATAATTCTGAAAGTGCACTGACGAGCCTGTGAGAGTGAGACGATGAGTGTTTGATGCATAAAGTGGTTGATGTTCTTGTTTGTTAGGGCAGGCTACAATATACACTGAAGGAATCTGAAGCAGTCTTTGGCATTAAAGGCTGATTTATACTTCTGCGTCGAATCGACGGCGTACCGTACCCCGGGGTCCGCGTAGCTCCTGTACCTACGCAGAGGCCTATGTACGTAGCTGACGTGCACCTCCTCCAAAATGTAACTACGCATAGAATCAACATCGGCCGTGTATTTCTCTATTCTTTAAGTAATCATGTCTGTATGATAAACAGCAACATGTATCAGCTGTAGATTAACATAACACGCTCTGAATCGCTGTGGAAAAGTAAACAGAGATCGTAGCAGGGCCGGAAGAAGGTGACCGGCTATCAGAGAGACTGCACTGCCCTCAAGCGTTTCGGCGGAGAATTGCTGCGTGTCACGGACACGTCGACACACAAGGATGTGGGGCTCATGTCCACGTCTGCCCCTGCTGCGATGCAGAAGTATAAATCAGCCTTAAGAGTAGAGGAGACCATGCCTAAGCCAAAACTTGTCTTTTTTTTTGCAATTGAAGAAGTGATTAACCGATTAGACACTGTTCTCTGTGTTACACAAATTGTAGTGTCCTGCAGGTTCATTCTCCTCTGTCCGCAATGAGTCGGTGTACATCACAGCTAGGTCATGTGCGAGGCTCATAGGTCAAACCCAGATACAACATCTATGTAAAAGGCCACATGTCCCCTTATGACAACAGTTAGAGCAAGGGTCAGCCAGTGGCATGGAAGCATCAATCAACGTCAACAGTCAACATGGTGAAAGTCAAATCACTAATACACTTTTAACACCTTCAAAAACCAAAGTGTAACATGTTAAACTGCTGAAATATTATAAATAAACTCATCTGAACTAATAGTAGGTGACAGTAAAGTGCTTGCTTTCAGACCTTGGAGGCTTTGGGAGACATTCATTTCTTTGTAATCTGGAGTTTGTATACATGTTTATGTGTCTCTGTGTGTGAGAAGCTCTGCAGCAGAAGTGTGTTCTCCTCTGTGTAACCTTGACCCGTCTGGAGCGGCAGCCTTGCCTCAGCAGCAGCAGCTGTGTCACTTCAACTCAGCGTCTTCAGACCAACCTTAAGGGACCAGGACTGCCCGTGTCCCTGCCCACACATCCAAGGACCCCCCCCCCCCCCCCGCCCCTGATACAGCAACCAGCCAGACCCCCCTTCTTTTTTTTCCCTTCTTCTGCCCTGAGCGAGCAGCAAACACACATCCACGCACACTGTCCGTCTTGCATACTGATAAACGTGCTCGCTATCGACAGCAGCAGACAGTGGCCTGGCTGCTTGGCTGCTCTGCTGCTGACAAAGCCCAGACTCAGCCCGCCTGCCCGCCTGCCCGCCTTCTTGGCCCTTCAGACACAAGAACGACGTTGGAGACAAACACTGGCCCCCAGCCACTTCCAGTCAGCTCTACATATGTCACATGTTAATGACATCAAGTCTGTGGCCACCCACAGACTGCGGTGGAGAAATGAAGTAGCTTCTCCGTGATCTTATCCTTTTGCTGTGGCATTCAACGCCAACACCCGGGGGCTTAAGTCACTGTCCTTCAGGTTTCTGTCAAGTCTCTGCTCACCTTTCTGCACCTTCTCCAACCTTACCAAGTCTTACTTATATTATCACTATCCTCGTTTGTAATGTTAAGTAAGAGCTACTTGACTGCAAATGCTACAGTTTTTCCTATCAGTCATTTACATTATTGAAGTTGTTTAATGCTAAAATCAGATCTGTTAACTGCAACTGGTACCACTATCATCAATAATTTATATTATCATGTATTTGTTAAAAACGGTGCTTATGTGTCAGATTTAAGAATCAATCATCAATCAATCTTTATTTATATAGTGCCAGATCACAGAAAAACGTTTTCTCAAGATGCTTTTACAAACATAGGAGGTCTAGACCACTCTATGTCAAATTATAAACAGAGACCCAGCTTCAAGACAGTGTAAGACTCAATCTTACCCCACCTTAATCCACCATGAGCACTGCACATCACAATATTTAGATAGTTACAGTGGCTAGGAAAAACTTCATTTTAACAGGCAGAAACCTCAGGCAGAACCAGACTCATGTTAGACAGACATCATGCCTTGACTGAGTTGGGTCTGGAAAGAGGGATAGAGGAGAATAAGAGAGAGAGAGGTGATAGTGATGAGACGAGTAGTAGAAGCTGTTGCCGCTGGAGTCCAGCACGTCCGTATCAGCTGGAGTCTGGAACGTCCACAGCAGGAGGACGTCTACGGCAGCTCAGAGGGACCTACGAGACACTGGAGCTCAGGGACTCCAGAAAGGTCTATGGTTAATAACTTTAATGGGACAGGCAGAGTTAAAGTAAGTGATGAGGGGGTTGGGGGAAGGGGGTGAGATAGGATCCCAGTGTGTCAGTGCGTTGCAATGAATGCAAACAAATGGTATCATACAGAGAACAAGACCCGCCCCTGCAACACTCCTTACTAAGTGCAATAGTTATGTGGATTTTATCCAGACCAAATAAGAAGAGTTAAATCTTATTATACATATACTTTTTTATGCTATTATTGGCATTGCCCTAAGTCTGTATTATGTGCTGTTGAAGTTGTCGCTCTGTTTGTCTCCATCATGGACATATTTTGGAGCCAAGACATGCGCAGAAGTGATCTGGCAAGTGAAGACAAGGGACGCCCCTGAACACATAAAACTTATTGATAAAACAGCAAAGGTCACTCAGGTGGGTTTCAGTCCACAGCAGAACAATCTCTTGTGTTGAATGAAGCAGACATTCATGATTATGTAAAAGTTGTATTAATCTTGTGTAGGGACCATTAAGTTTTCTCTTTTGTAAGTGACCATTAAGTTTTCTCTCGCTGTTCCTCGTCTGTTCTGCTAATCCAGCAAAGAATGCTGCAGGAGCTGCATTTGTCAGCAAAGCATCAACCCCACTTTTAAACATCAAATAACTAATTGAAGTAAATGCTAAACTAAAATGAACACTTGCATATAGTCTGATAAGAGCTAACTGCTATATGAAAAAGAGCATGTTGAAGAAAAAAAAGAAAGTACATGGTTTTTGATCTCTTAATTCAACTCATGTTCCATCTGTTAACATGGAGGAGGCAGGCTATATGACCTACAGCAGTGGTTCCCAAAGTGTGGGTCAGGACCCCCTGGGGGGTCGCGAGCCACTAATTTAGGGTCTCAGAATGTCTTCCAGAATTGTTTTTCTTTTTTAAATGATCTGAAGTTGCCTAGTTTACCCTTTATTCTAAAAAAAATATTGACAAAAATAGTTACATTTCAAATAAAATCTTGCAAAATTTTAAATTTTTCATTATGTCTATCTTTGTTGCCTGATGACCCCTAAGGTTGGGGAAAGTTCACAATGAATTAATAGAAGCATCAGTAGCAGCAAGTTAATTCACAGCACCACATGAAATACAGCCAGGTGTGCATGTAGGGGCTTAATTTTCTGCAGACCAGCTAAATGAAATATGAAACAACATTTAATCACTTCGAGGTGGGTCGTGAGTCTTTGGTACCTTTTATTTTGGGGGTCGTGGGCTCAAAAGTTTGGGAACCAATGACCAATGTATGCTGTCAAACCTTAAATGTTTTAAATTGTGATTAATCGCTGAATTACAGTAGTTAATCGTGATTAATCGCATGGTTAACCACATATAAAATTATATTATTTTGCATTTAAACACTGTTTTAACATTAACAATCTGAAGCAAGTCTTACCACTGCCACTATTTGATTTCATCCAAAGATCTGTGGTGACTGCACTCAAAAATAGTGCTCTGCCAGCTTTTGTAATGCTGTTCAGTCTGATTAGCCTCTACCTACCTGTATGCTAAGCTTGTAGGAGGTAGCTCAAACTCAAAGTACTTCAGTGATATTTTCATTCCGCATCACAATCAACATTGACAGCCCTTAAAGTAATTTTATTATTCAGCCAGTCACCAGGGGGAGCTCTAGATGTATTGACTTCACTTGTGGGGAGCTGTCGTGTCATCCATCTTGTTATTCAGTCCATGGTCTCTATCCATCTCTCTCCCTCTGTCCCACTGTCCCGGCCAATCCAGTAGTGGCAGATGGCTGTCCATGAATGAGTCTGGTCCTGCTCAAGGTTCCTGCCTGTTTAAAGGAAGATTCATGTTTGGTCTGTTTGAACAATATGTAGGATTACAATTGAGACCTGCTCTTTTTGAAGTGTCCTGTGTTCCTTTTGGTTATTATTTCATAATAAATAAAATGATTGATGGGTTGAAACCATGCAGACTGCCATGGCAGCTTTACAAGCAGAGTGCTGTTGAATAGAATGTATCCCTACAACCCAAATAAATCATTATAATATTTATGATACATGTTTTTCTTCCTGTGAAATAATGAATATTTGTAGCCTGGAGGCCTCCTCTGTTAATTAATTAAGTGAACTAGACTGAAAAAGGGGAAAGTAAAAGTCATTATTCCAGAGTGTGAGTTCCTCATTTTGCACATATTCAACTGTTTCATGCAAAAAACTGGAGCAGATCTCCCTTTTGTTTTTGCAGGGATTTGAGCCAAAAACAAGCATGCATGAGCCAGAAACATATTCACAGCTCTAATCCTGATCCTATTAGTGGACTTGGGAGTGAAAACAGTAAACAGCAGCCATACTAAACTCTTCCATGTGCAGAATGGATATAACGCAGCGTCTTTTGTCAAACATGACTGATTCACTCTCTTCTTTTGTGTGTGTGGGAGCGTTTGCCTTTTATATCGATCACGTTTGTGCCAACTGTTTGTTTTGTCTTTTCATATAATGAACCCTGGGCCCTGGGTGAGGCCCCGGCGGAGCCTTCCCTCCACGCTAAAGGGCTTTTTGTGAGACGGTGTCACGCTCCCTCGTTCCGGCGAGGCTCCGCGTTTCTTATTATTCATGGCTCTCTCCCCGTTTGTTGAGGAGGCCGGGATCAAACAGGCCGATTTGCCACGCCTGACACCCACTGCAGAGAGTGTGTGTTTTGTGTGTGTGTAAGTGTATACTTGTATGTATGTGTGAACCGGGCTCGGGCTCTCAGTAATGACAGGATTTGTTAAACAGTAAATTAATGAATAATGAAATATCCAGCACGCGCCTGCCTCGCCTGGAGCACAGTGCCCCGAGCAGGAATTACTCCCGACCAGCACTCTGCTGTCTGCATGCTGGATAACCTGTGTGTGTGTGTGTGTGTGTGTGTGTGTGTGTGTGTGTGTGTGTGTGTGTGTGTGTGTGTGTGTGTGTGTGTGTGTGTGTGTGTGTGTGTGTGTGTGTGTGTGTGTGTGTTTGTGTGTTGGATAAGCATTTTTACAGCCCATTGCGTGACAGAACGCTCTGGGGCTTTTGCTGATGGGGGCCTGCTCTCCCACTTTCTGGCAGAGAGACAGACAGACTGACAGAAACACAGACATAACTGAACATAGAACAGACTGTCTCTTATAGTTTGGGTATCAAATATTACCCATGCCTTCATTATCTCAGTCCATGTTGATAACTGCAATATCCTGCACTGGTCCTCCTATTAAAGTAACAACCTGCGACGTTTTCATAAAGACATTTTGCATCCCTTTATCACCAATTCATCAAACACATAATTCATATTGTGCCCAGCTTGTGGACGCCTATTTGTCATTTCAAACTCTCTGCAGTTGGTGGATCTTTCCCTGGTGCACGGGAGGTGATGCATTTTAGTATGATCAGCATTAGCCTAATAGAATCTACAAAGCCTTGACAGGTAATCTAAGGCTATGTTCACACTACAGACAAAAGTGGCTCAAATCAAATCAGATACAGATCTGATTTTTTTCAATGCGACCTCAGTGTGAGCGGCCAAGGAGGATTTGATGCACATTTGATACTTTCACGTCACTTTATAGCGACACACGTCACAATTCTGCGAGGCGGTAGCCTTGCAAAAATGGAGGACAGCAACGATGGAGCACCTCAATTGAGGGTCCTGCTGAAGCTGTCTTGGGGAGAGCCGCTGACAGATGTAATTGAAAGTTGCCCTCGATATCCAGAAGTTTTGAATAAACTCTGTCTCTGTGAAACTATTAATGTGGCAGACCCACCTCTCCTGACTCCGTGTCTGCATCCACATAGACCTTTCAATCGTATTAGCGGCCACAGCTCCGCAAAAAGCCGAAACAAGCAATTTGGCTCTCTTTTTCTTTATACTTGACCTCCTCCACACCTGGTCATTCATTCTCCGGCTCTCACTCCACAAAAACTTTGTAACAAAGGTGAAAAATGCTGACTTCCTCCATGTTTACGTTTGTGAAACAGCTGCATGTGACGTCATTGTTACTGTTCTTTTGCGCATGTGGGGCAGTTCAGAGCCGCAAACAGTTCACACTGGAATCGGATACAGGTCACATTATAGATGGTAATGTGAACAGGCAAACAAAAAAACGGATCTGAGCAAACAATTCGAATTGAGCATTAAGCCCCGCAGTGTGAACGTAGCCAAAGAGTACTGCAGATTGAAACACACAAGGCTTTTAGCTTCTCTACTTGTTTTTTGTACAAACCCTGTACAACGATGACCTAAACAGCACACCATACACTATCAGATTACATTCGCCAACTACCAGAGTCCTGACTCTCAAAACTGGATATCACGCGATATCTATGACAGTCAAACTTGACATCAGAGGAAACCATCATGGCAAAAGGTGAGCTATGATAGTTGTTAGGCTTCCTGGTACTTCCAAGATGGTAGCACTTCCGGTCTAACTCCTGTCCTTGTCAGTTTCATCGTGTTGTGTTTATAAGGACACCTTGACTTGACATTTGGGGTGTTAACCCAGACCAACAAGTTTGATTTCAATTTCTGGCATCCATGCTTCACATTTTGTATTATCGCTGTGGCTGTTTGTGTTGTACTTCCTTCTTCGTTGCGGCCCTGAATGTCTTCCAAGCGAATCAGGGGAAGTAAAATCACTCTACACTCACACCAAGAAAATCTGACAATATTAACTTATCTAGGACCACCAAATAATGGGAACTCTGATTGTCTTGTAGTGTGTAACCCGCTTTAGTTGCACAATTTAGGAAGATTTCTTTACGGTCAGCCACCAATGAATGTTTTGTTAGAATATAGTAAGAGGAATGGAACGGTGTCACCACAGTTGGGAATTTATAATTATTGTTTAATGCTATGCGTTAAAGGTGTTTATATAGACCTGTATTTGTAAAAAATGTGAGTTTTCCTTAGGGGAGCAGGTGAACGCTCATGTATACCTGAGCAGAAATACATTTTGCTGACACTTTTTTTCTTGGTTTCTTGGGTTATAGAGGATTGTTCTGGTAGCCTTTATTGATTGGTGTAATCGGTATTAGTTGACAAGTTTGTATGGTTCAGTTGACCTCCAACTTCTTTAACATCTAAAATCATCCTGTTTAAAGCTCCAGTTTGTTTTGCATAGTTTTTGGCGCCTCCTGTAGACAAAGTTATATAACTCATGCCTTTGCTGATTTTGTCCTGAACATATGGAGTGTTTTCTGACAAAATATTTGCTTTGTTTTTACAGTCAATGAACACTTCACTGTGAATATTTGCTGTAGAAAAAGTAAAACTACCTTTTTTCTACAATGTATACTGTCAATCGTCCAGTCTGACACCTACCCCTCACAGAAATTACAGGAATTTCAAATGTATGAAATAGAAATTGTCCATCTTTTTTTATGATGGTTTGTTTTTGTAGGTCATAAAAAGGCATCACTGTAAATGTCAGTGTGTTTCATAACCAGCTAAAAACTCATCTCAACAATTACAAGCCAAGTCCCCTGTAAAGTTGTTTTTTGTTTTCTTTTAAGATATTGCATCTTTTTTAAGGGAACTTGTGATTTCAAAGACAAGGTTAGCTTTTTCTTGACACTGCAGGCCTGTGACTGTTTTACATTTTTGTTTGCAGACGTGTTATTAGATTTTTTTCTGTTGGCCAGTAATTAATAAAAATAGGTGAAGCATTAAAATAGCATAAAACCAGCCCTGGATCTACCATATGGGCAATATGGGCACATGCCCAGGGGGCCTTGAGCATGTAAGGGCCCTCTACTATGGGAGTGGGGTAGAAAAAGGGGCATTTCCATCCTATCAGATGGCTAAAAAAACTAATGACCAATTAGCAAACTGCAATGCACTTTATAGGTTGTAATTAATGTTTCTCATGAAAAGTCTGTATTAAAAATGTAATTCATTTTACCTGACCCACTATCAGTTAAGATGTGTGAATGTGTGTTAGAGTAAAAGAGGGCGTTGCTGAAGCATAATTGTGCTCAGTGACAGCCTAGCGAACCAATCATGTGTAATTAAAGTTTAAAAAAGAATGTATCAGAAAGGAATGCAGGAAAACTCGCCAAGTGACAGAAACTGGACATCCAAATGCCCGGCGGAACAGCAAAGAGAAAGGAACGAAAAGAAAAAGACGAGAAAGACGCGGCAGTAATAAAAAATGTCCCACTTATAAGTAGCTTTTTCAAAAAAGCTGAACAAAGTGAAGAGACGGAGGATGAGCAGCTAGCTAACGATTGCCTGTGTGGTGTGTGTGCGAGTGCGTGCCTGCATGTGAGGGGTACATGAGCCTCAGTGCCCAGGGGCCCCTGGTGGTACTATACAGCCCTGCATAAAACAACATAGCAAAGGCCATATAGCTAAAAATTCATACTACTTTTCTTATTTTTAAGAATCCGTATTAAGGAATTATTAACATGTTATTTAACACTATCATTTTATTGATTTAGATTGAAAGAATCAATACTTTCATTGAAACTTGATTAAGTTTATGGGCTGTAATTGGCTTTAATGTGTAGGCCTAATTCGACAGTATCCCTTGTCCTCTTGCTGAACGGTTCCTGCCCTCATTAGTTGTTGAGACGCCATGTTTCTCTCCCTGATGTTGTTTTGTTTTCCTTGTTTGTTTATCGTTGCAGCCAACCTGTCGTCGTTGTTGCAGCCGCTGATGCTCAGCAGCTCCCTGTCTTTGTTGAGCGCTGAAACGCTCGCGGACATGCGGGTGCTGAACTCTGCACCTGCGTCACGCGGCGTTCCACTCCACGGGTCACGCTGAGCCCGCGGGACACTTTTCCCTCTCTCTCGCTTTCCGCCTCTCTCTCTCTCTCGCTCGAGCTCCCTATTTTGTTTCCCTCTGCCTCCCTTTCTCATTAGCTTTCTTTCACTGTCTCCCTCTCCTTTTCTCTGTGTGTCTCGCGCTCTGCCGTCATTAGCACACCGGCGGTAGATCCACCGCAGAAGCGGGCCCGCGAGGCACGATTCTATTCCCCTTGCGCGCGTGCGAGAGAGAGAAGGCTCTCTGAATCTAGGGCCTCACTGCCCGGAAAATACAGCCAATTATCTCTCTGGAATAAGACCGTATCCATCACGGTGTGTGTGTGCGTGAGTGTGTGTTCATCTCAGAGGTTTTGCAATATATAGACTGCAGAATACTGATATTTGAAACCTTATAAAGCTGTTAAAGCGTTAAAACGTTTCATACTTTTTTTTTTTTTTTTGCAGTAAGGGTTTTAAATCATCATGTCAGTGGTGACAGTTTGTAAAAGCTATTTTCCCAGACCATTTGGGAATTTTTGCAAGCTTGGAAAAACTGACTGAAAACAGGGATATACCTGAATCACACTCATGGATTATAACTGTGTAGGGAATGTTCCCAGATAGCAATTTTTTGTTCTAATAACATTCTGTTAATGTAACTGAGCATTTTAGTTTCAGTGGGAAGTTATCTTTGTTTTCACAGAATGTTCTCTAGTTACATTCTCTAGAAACCTTCATAAAATGTTAAGTGACAGCAGTGCTCGAATATTATGCCTTAATGTTCTTCAAACATTCTCAGCGGGAAGTTTTCTTTATGTTCACAATTTGTTCTCAGATAACGTTCTCTAAAAACATGCAATAATCTGTGACCCAAAGAACGTTTTAAAAACATCCTTTGAATGTTAAAGATAAAACATTCCATCTTTGTGCTAATGAAATATCACCAGAATATTCTTAAATAAAACATCAGAAACGTCCTGAAAACATTTTTATATGTTGCTTTGAGAATCTTGCTTCTTTGTTATTAAGTAACATTATGGGAACATTTTATAGAAAACATTGAATAATCTTTGACCTAAAGAATATTATAAAATCATGATCTGAATGATATAAACAAAATGTTCTTCTTTCATTAATAGTTAACAAAAAAGGAACATTATTTAAATTGATGAACATCCTTAAGATGTTCTTTGATATTACACTCAAAACCTTGTCTTGAAACTTAATCAGAACTTATAGTGAATGTTAGCCAATGTGGTGAGAACATTCCCTGCTAGCTGGGTTTCCACTTATTTAATACTCACTTCATCAAGCTGAAGATGGCAGCTTTTTCATTCACAGTACATTCAAAAGCAAGAACTTTGTATTTTTGTATCATAATTTCATATAACGGCAACATGTTGAGGGGCTAAGTTATATAGGAAAAAAGTGAACTAATGGTTGGCAGTTGCATTTGTTTAAAACATCGGAATCAATAACTCCTTTTTCTTTCTGTATTGATTCTTGTGTTCGAAGTGATCATAAATGTGCTACCCACTGCAACAAATAACTAACATTATTAGTGTGAACAAACATTTCTCTTGAATCTGTTACTTGCCCAGCTTTTGATTCTGTTTTATAACATTTAAAATCACAATAAATAACAGGACTAGTGTTTGGATGAATTTGATTCAAATTTCAGTGATTCTAAAAGTAGCATTTTCTATCAACCCTCCATATTTCAAGCATTTCGCTCCCAGGTGTTCATTAATATTCAATGAAATAAGTCTAGTTAAATACCCTCGGATAATAAATACAATATTTTACATTTCCAATTGATTGAACTGAAAGTGACTCTGACCTCTGACCCTAACAGCATGACTCTTTCCCCGCAGGAGAAAAGGCGCAGGCTGCACACCTCTCATAATAAAACACATGGTTTATTATCAATGTGATAGAAATGAAATCACTGGACAATTAGAAGCATGTCTACCCATCATCATCATCATCATCATCTTCATCATCAACATGACAACAGCTCTATAAGAACAGAAAAACACTGGATGAGTCCTGCCCTCCCCCCACCCACTGGTCGAATCACAGATAAATAGGCCTACTCCTCCAAAAGTAGCTGCTGCACCTATTTACACAACCATCCATTTAAATTAATATAAATAAATATTTACACACATAAATTAACACCCTCCAGCTTCCTTTTTGTGATAACTCACCAGACAAACCTGTTTTACTGATATAACACTCATCACCCAAAAGTCAAACCCACAATGCTTTTCTGTGTGAGGACCGTTGACTGTATTACAAGATGGACGACACCTCTCTAACGCTGCAGTACAAAAGTGGAGCCAAAATATTCCCAGGTGGGCACGGGCATCTTGCGGCAGCTTCGTTATTTTGGAGCCAGAGTCTCTGTTGTAGATGATGGAGCCACAGTATTGACGTCCCGCCTCCTCATTCACAAAAAAACACACACTTGACTTACAAACAAACAAGCAAACTGGCAAAGTCTACTGCAGAAAAGCTTCCTGTTAGTCCAGACATTGACTCTTAGAGACTGTGAATGACTGGTGACATCGTTTAGAGCCAGGGTTTGGACTGAAGCCTTGTGGTGTTGCAGTATTGACATCTCTGCCTTTCCCGCCACCAAAAACACACATTTAGCACGCCCACAAACCAGCAGAGTTCCCTCAGGACAGAAGTCCAGGCAGAACATTTTGTGAAACTTGGGGTAGTGGACTGTGGATGGCTGGTGATGGCATTTGGAGCCAGAATCTATTCAGCGGAGGCTAGCATTTACTTATTGACACACAGGCAAAGACCCCTCAGATCAACAAAGTTTCAGATACCCAGAGTTGTGGTAAGTTTGGCTTTTTTAGTATATTTCTTCTTGCTGTTCCTCCTCTACTCTGATAACCCATTACAAAACACTTAGGGGGACCGTATTTGTCAACAGACCTGTCAATCATGATGTCACATACCTTCTTTATCATTAACAGAAACCAAACTCCTCAGATAAAAACAAACACTTGGACATAAATCTGCATGATCATCACTACCTCGACTGACAGAGACCACGTTTGAGATGAAATCATCAACATGTATTTTGATTTTAAAGTTTGACCCATGTCAACTCCTCCTCCAAACGCCTCCTCCAAACTCTTAACATGGAGGAGGCAGGCCTTAAGACCTAGACTGCAGCCAGATGTTTTGACTTCACTTTTGGGTAAATGTTACGTCATCCATCTTTTTTTATACAGTCCCGTGAGGAGAAACACAAGCACACAGTCACACAGGCACTCTCAGACACAATGTCATTTGCTGGCCGCTCACAGAGTCTCACTTTCACAGGATGCAGGCAGGGGGGAGCGAAATTGATGTAACACAGTAACCATGTCCTCAGGGGAATGAAAAGAACGTAACACAGATGAAAAATCCCTCTGTGCTCTCTGACACTGGCCCACGGGTGTCTTCCTCCTCCTCTTCCTCCTCGGCCCTGTGTGTGGCAGGTCAGTGGCAGTGGTGTAAAGCTAGAAGTAACGCCTCTTCATCCCCCCTGCTTCATTTCCTCTGCTTCTCCTCTTTGTCGCCGGCCTTGCCGCTGTTGTCTCCGTGCCTGTTGTTGGGCGGGTTGTTGAGAAACATCTTGTCGAGTCCTTTGAGAGCCTCGTTGAGGTAGTTCTGGAGGGTGGTGAGCGCGGCGCAGAGGGCAGGTGAGCCGAAACCGTGTGTGATGAAGGAGAAGTGGGACAGGCAGCTCTGGATGCCGGGCTCCAGGATGGGGCTGGGCCGGGAGTTGCCCAGGGGAGTCCGGTCCTGGGCCAGCAGGTCTGTGAACTCCTTACACAGCTGTCTGCAGGGGAGGAGACACAACAATGGTATCAAGAAGAGCTCAGCCTTATAGCTCATGTTTTCCCTGCTTTAACACAGCTGAGAGTGAACACATGGTGGCAATACTTTGGTGCTTTGCACAAGAATCAATCTCAAACAAACTCTTCCAAATTAAAACAAATTTAAAAGGATTTCATTGGAGTTTTTTGTAACTGACCAACACAAAATAGTCCCTAACTTTGAGCAGGAGGGTAAAGTTTAAGTGGTATTGAAACTGTTAGAAAAACAAGAAACTTTCATCCACTGACAAAATTAAGTGGAACCAATTACCTACAGGTCCAAACCTTGCTTTCATTTGAGATCTGTTTTCTGGACTGCTCTTGTTAGTAAAACTATCAAATTTCAAAGGATGTGTGAAATGTAGGAAAGTCCAAGAGGGTGTAAAACATTTACGATGCACTGTGAATACCTTGGTTATTTAATCCCTTTAAATGTTATAAGTAGAAGAGGATGATTCAGAAGTTTGACACCAAGATATCCAGACTGTCTGAAAACGTATAATCCAGTCCCTTTGCAGAACACGCTGATGCAACAAACTCATACGTTCTGGGTGATGTAAAGTCAGAAGAACATCTCTGCTACTGAGATGCAGTCAAGCTGAATCAAAAGTGGACACTGTATGTATCCCTTCTGGCTGAAAACCTCATCAACTGCATCCAAATCAGGCTTTATGAAATCTTAATCCAATAAATTTGTGGTAAAATTATGTCAAAGGCCCAGCAGTCAGATTATTTTGAAGCATAAGAGGCATGTTCTTCCACTGGTACTAAAAATTAAACACATCCTTGTCTGGGATCCAGATGAGTCTACAGCTCATGTTTGATTTACTCTGACAGGTGTATCTTATCTCTCTCCTGTTCAGGCAGATTCACATCTGCTCACATTCAGGGCAATCACAAGCGTTTATCTGCTACAGGTCGGGGGTTAAGTGCAGTTTAAGTATTATTGTAGATAAAGAGATGGCTGCTGCTGATGTTGATCATTCTAGATTGGTCACTTCAGTATTTCATGGACTGGGTATTTGTTCAAATAATGTACAATTTTTAAATATGACTGTGACAAAAAATCTGTGCACTATATGAACTGTGTGTTGGAGCTAGCTACCTGTAGGCTATCAGCTGGCTGCTTTATCACACGTTTTGGTGCTCTGTTTGTAAAGATCAGACTCATATTTTCATCATCAGTTTATATTACCATCGGGAAACATTGAAAAATTGACAGAGATGTTATTGCTGTTGAGAAATAGTTTAAAGATCTGTACAAAGCTAAATACTACTAATATTAAACTAATATTTACTTTTAACTGCATTTCAGTCTGTCTCTTACAAGCGGCAAACTCCGGTCTCAAATTATGAAGCCTATGCGGAAGTGTTATAAACTGCAATTCATCGAGAATCCACTTGAGGCTGACTGCAGAAACACCGGAAACCACATAGACACCCATTCAAAAAAGACAATCTTTGCAGCATTAATAAACATTTTTACAGCCTGGTACAAAAAACGGCTTGGCTCTACGTAGCTAACTTCTCTATCGGCACACACTGTACGGGGGGGTGATTTATTTTCTAACGCAACGGTTCAGAGGATATTAAGATTACAAGTTTTTGCCCAAATAAGGACATGACTGACTTGACTCCCCGACAGGACCACATAGCTGTTGGCTAGGAGGCTCAAACTCCGCCTCTTTATGTCACACTATGCCTGGTTGAGTTCCACATTTCCATTTTGGCTGCCACCGTCGATTGGCTTCAAAACAGTGCTCAGGAACAGATGGGTGACGTTGCAGATACTACCTCCATATTTTATACAGTCTAAGGTCTCTTACTTTCGTGATTTCCTGTGGTAAAACAACTTAACAATATGCGTTAATATCTGTGTCAGTAATAGTGCAATATTTGAAGTAATTAAGTTTGCTTCATCGCCTACAATTTGCCTTTCCCTAAAACCAAATAACGCTTATTTCATCACCTAATGCAGCCCTATTCAATGAGTGGCCCGAAAGCAACCCTCGAGTGATTGTGACTTGGGTCCGTCACGAAAAACATCTTTTACTAACACTGACAAAATGTAAGCACAGATTTATCCAGAGTAGTATTCTTGTTCAGGTGGTGATATGAATAAAAAAGCAACCAAGACTGATAAAACTCTTTCCCATGGTCCTGCAGCATGACTTCACACACCTGCTCAGTGTGAGGGGAAACTAAAGTAGAGTGCTTTATGCATCATTGTTGTGCAAACCTTAGCAAGTTTTAAGATGTTAAATACTGATTTTGTGGTAAAGACTTTGATTTCCAGGCCATACTTTTATTCACTTGTTTCAGTGGTGGGAAATCTTGATGCAAATAAATGTGCTTCTCTGTAACAGCCTGCATGAGATCATCTATCCCAGGGCAAAACATAAAACCCTGAGAATTTTCTACCATACGCCTTGCAGGGATTTTTTTTTTAACATATCCAAAGGCCTTTTTTTACAGTGATGGTGGAATACTTTCTTTCACAATTTAAATCTATTTTTTTTCCTTGTGTTTCCCAGAATGCATCTGGGATACAAAAAGGGAAAAGTTGCATGAAGTTGATGCAATCATTGGCTACAGTATGTCTCTACCTGAGTGCCAGCTCTGAGAGAGCAGGAGTTTTCAATTTGAAAGTGTATAATCCCCCCTAAAAATGCCCTCTGGCTGGAGTACATTCTGGTACGCTGAAGCTGCTGTCTGTGAATAAGTTTTAAGAGTCTTTGGTTCGTCTTTTTGCTGAAGTTTCTTTAGAAATGAAGCCTTTTATTCAATTCTGAAGGCCTGCTTCTTAAAACCACTCTACTCTTAATGCTTTAGATAAACTAATCTTCCCTTCCTGATTTTCAGACTCCTCTGAGCATGCACCAAACATTAAAAAATACTTCATATTACATCATATCGCCAGTTTTTATGGTCCTGATCATGAGTGTACTCAAAGACACATCAAATGTCAGAGCACTATTTGAACATGGTGCTAAAATCCTAGCCCTTTATGCCTTTACGAATTGAAGTATGGCTAATGTCAGAGCATGAAAATGGTTTGGTGTGTGGCCTCACATTGTACATTTTTAATTATGTGTAATTAAAAGCACATAGATCTTCACTGTAGCCTTAAAATGAAAAACGCACAGAGAGGAGAAAATCCTGTCTTCACCTTGCTGTCCTTGTTCAATTTCAACAAATCATCTTCTGGTTTTAGGCCCACATTTTATATTCAAGAGACCTCTCTCTGTCTCTTTCCTTCTTTCCCCCCTCTCTCAGATTTGCACACCCCCTGCACACACACACACACACACTCACACACACCCTGTCGGAGGCCTAAGGGCAGAGCTGCAGCAAATGAGTGACAGGCTGTGCGGGCCGAGCCCAGCTGGGGTTAGGGGAGTAGAGAGGAGAAGCCGCGTCCCGGGGCTACACTCGCGGCCCTCGCTGTTGTTTTCTGACGACTTGAAACACTTCACTGCTAAATAATGAATTTCTAACAGGCAGCACCGACACGCAGTATTGGAACAGGTTTGAATCTGAGCATCAAACATCCACCACCAAACACACCGTACATACTGAGTACATCGGGGTGCAAACACACACACACACACCGACACACCGACACACACAGATAGGCAGATGGTTTATGCAGTGCAGGCCAGCAGAAAGCACTATTTATGCAAGCTAAAAATACAAGCCTCCTGGAGGGGTTGTTGGGAGATGGTGTTTCGGCTTAGTGCAACCTTTTTGCCCAGAAAATTCAAATTGGGGTAAACAGCGGACACAGAACAAGACTAATTAATTAATTGATGGATGTTTTTCTTTTTTCTGAAGGTGATGAGCCAAAAAGTTTAGATTAAATCTGGTGTTTAATCAACATTTTTAAGTCTACACACCATCTGCCAGCCTGTACATTTCTTTGTTGCCAGAGCCAATTTGTCTGGAACATCATCATTCAGGACAATAAATGGAAAAACTTAAGTTGACAGACTGCTTTTCTCTGTCACAAGTAAAAAAATTGTAAATTGTCTTTTTTTGGTATTAAATCTAATTTTTAAACCCATGTCACAGTTGCTCCCTTGTATTTCCTTAAGAAATATGCATTTTGTTGCTGCAAAAGCTCATCAGATCACCCCTGAGTCAACTACAATAATTTTGTTTCACATAATCATAATTCAGGAGAGGTATCAGACATATAAGACTGCTGATTATTCAAGGAATAATTTTTTACCAGGCAAAAAAAAGGGCAAAAATCTCCCGTAATGCTTCCATTTTTAAACCCACATTACTTCCTCTACAGGCTTCCTTAAAGAAATCTCCATTTCTCGCTGGCTGAAGCTAATCAGACGATCCTTGATTCAATTCCACAGTTAAAGGCCCATAAAATGGATTAATAAAAGTTACTTTACGAGGAGTAAAATGTAAAATGGATCGCTTTTAAGACCAGAAGCAGAGGTCAAACATACAGTAGCTACCTCATAGCTCATGTTTTATAATGTCTGTGAGCTGTGTGAGGCACGTGAGGTTCATTCACACACAAGCTAAAGGTTGTTCTGTGCAATGAACCGCCTGTGAAGATGTTAAGTTGTGCAGTTGCATACAAAGTAATGATATTTCATTGCATGCATCTTATAGCTTCTCCTGAGGTATGAAAATAAAATCACAATCATGAGTTGAAATGAATGCCCTGCTACTTTTGTCCAGTAAAAAGATCCTCGACTGGGATTTTTTTTTTACCCAATTCAAATTAATTCAACCGCCTAATTTCTTTGTATGACAATTTTCCTATCAACCCTTTCATCACAGGTCAGATCCATATTGAGTTTGATGCCTTTCATTAAAGAAATCTCACTCTCTTTTATAAATGTCAATGCATGTTCACTACGTATTCTGAGAGTGATATAGAGAGGTGGATATGGGAGGTTTGAACCCTCAGGGAGAGGCCCTGAGAGGGGCTGTGGAGGCTCCAGGAAAATGAGAGAGAGAGTGTAATTTCACGATAATTTCCTCCTTCAGAAATGTACTCACATACAGAAGATGATTGCCTTTTCTGACCTGTGTGTGTAACCGTTTTGTATTTTCAAATCACAAGCAACAAAAAACATGCAAACCTGGAATTTTAAAGCTGTCAAATGGGGACATTTAGACCTATACTTTCTGGATCTTTTGAGACATTTAAAAGGAGAATACCTTCTGTTTGGGGACTTTTTTTGTAGAGTTGTATTTTTCTTTCTTCTTTTCTGCTCATTTTTTATTCACCTTTTCTCTGTCAGACCATATGTCACATGTGCAATACTTGATTTCCAGCGCAATACCTTATAACCATGGGCAATATTGTGATTTATCCACACTCTTATTATTATATTCATGTACTACATTTGCACTCTGGCTTAGGCTAATTTAACTTATCTCATGCCTTTAAAATACTTCTACACCTTTCTTTGTACAGATAGTATTTTGATTTAGGACTTTTGGATTTGTGTTTAGGTTTATATATTTATTGTCCATACTGTCTTGTTGTTAAGAACCAGTGTTCCATTCCCCACATCAAATTCCTTGTGTGTGAGCTCACTTGGCAATAAAGCTTTGAATCTTGGATCTTGAATATTATACATTTACCTGGCTCCTGATAGTGAAACTTCTTGTTTTTCATGAAGCTCTGCTCTATTTGAACGTGCCTAAATACTTCACTCATCATATCAGTGATTCAACAACAGTTAGTTTTATGGTATGATCTCATTCCACCTGTCTCCTCCTCGATATTAAACTGAAGACGTGTATTATATTTCCTCTCTGACAGACCTTGTAAAGACAATGAACGAACAGGATCTAATCAAACGCTTCATCACACTCACTTTGTCGCCAGAAGCATGTTTTTCCGCGTGTGCAGCTCGTTGGGGTCCGTGTGCTGCCGGTTGAGGTACTCGCTCACGGCTTTGGTGGGGAACTCCGTCTCACAGATGTAACCGAAATCCCGGGCCAGGTGCACCGCTTCACCTTGGGGGAGGAAAAGAAGCGGTGTCAAGGTAATGTACATAGATATTACGGATGGAAAAAAACTTACAGGGAGTGTTAAAAATGACTCAGCAACGGACGTTAAGCGAATTTCAGCCCACTCTTTTCTACCTGCCCAAGCTTTAAAACCCCTCCTTAGTACGCAGGCCTTCTTCTTGCATGTTTATTTTAAATTAAAAAATCCATGTCAAGTTAACATTTAAAAGCTTTTTATGAGATATTATCAACCCACTCACTAATATCCCTCCGCTATCACCTTTTATGTCAAAGCAAAAACGTAGGCCCTATTTATTAATTTATTTAGCTTACTTGTGCAGATCTCAGATAAGTACATTACTCACGTAGGTAGTGCACATTAATCCCAATTCATTTTTGACATCGTTTTAAATTGTAAGTTTGCTAAATGCTCATTTTTCTTCCTGTTCAACTGACAACTCACAAGAAACTAGTCCCAAAAGTCATAAATAAGTCTATAAATAGCCGGCTTTGCTAGCTTGATGGAGGCAAAGCGTTAATAAATTGCACAATTAGCCCAAATTTAAGAGTGAAGGTATAATAATAAAGCTGGATTATTTTTTATTAAAGCTGCAAATCAGCAAAATGTCCACTGTATAGTGTTAATATTGACGTTATGTTCAATGATCTGTTGTCATATAATAAATTGATCTATTTCATTCCGCCTAAGTGAAAACAGCTTTGAGAAAAACGCACAATGGAAATAAAAATCTTTAAAAAGTCTGATAGTGACTTTAAACTGACCTTCAGAGCAGATTAGAAAAGCCAAATTTGATTTAATTATTTGAACTACAGGCCAACATTTTTTTTTTTTAAAGGGAGTATATTCTTCAAAACCCTTTATTAGGCCTACACTTTAATGGCCCCTTAGTTCAAATGAGCAGATAGAAGCAGATTGAAATGTTATACTGGGCTACAAGTAAGAGAAGCAACCTTACAAAATCAAATCAAATGCAATGTCATATCCATCCAACCTTAAGTGGTGTCTCATGGCTACAGTCCATGCTTGAACATGTTAAGTAGGCATAGTGGAGCTTCTTTATGAATACAAGCACATTATATGTCTGAAGTCAGTAAGGTCATGACCTTTGAAGTCATCTCTTGGCATTACTTTTGGTGATGCCACATGTATGTCAATTAAGTGTCACAGGAAGATACAAATAACATGTGATACTCCTTTGGCAGAGTATAAAAATTGGACATCTGCAGTTTCTGTATTTCTGGAGGTAAACTATGAATGCAGTCACCTTCTACTAGAGATGTTAATAATGTGACATTGGCAGCCTTGCGTCTTCCAGCAGGTAAATTCAGTCCAATCTTCTCCAGCTTTTCTCGCAGACACTTCCCTCCATTTTTGGACTTTGCTCTGCAGAAAGAAAAGACATTGTTACATAGGCTATGACACATTTTTGTTCTAAAAGTAAAATTGATTATGAAATGCTTTCATAATATTCCAAACCCCCCTCTACATAGCCTTATTTTTAGCCTAATAAATGACCAATATTCGCTCCAGAGTTTGGAAACTTTATTAACCAAAAGTCATCAGCCTGTGCTCCAATTTGTCTCTAGAGGTTTACTCAATGTTAAGTAGAATCTGAGCTTTAAATGGCACAGATACTGAGACTTTAAAGCTTCGGCTTTAATTAATACATTCCCTGCATATTTAACGAGCCACAGGCTTTCTTGTTAACACATCCACAGTTCTTCCTGAGCGTCAACATGTTCTGAGGCTGCAGTCGTACCTTCTCAACACGCCCCCCAACAGGGAGGCGTTGAGGCACTCGGGTGGGGACAGTCTCCTCTGCACCTCTCCTACGGTCACTTTGTACTTGGAGGTGGAGCTGAGTAGGGACAGGCGGCCCGGTACCGAGCAGAACACCTCGTTTATGTTCACGGTCACTCCACCGATCAGGCCGTCCTTCCCCAGCATCAGAGCGCCCATGTTCTTGTGGGGCATGGGGACTGAAAGAGGCAGAATGAGTGGTCCTTTAAAACACAAGTGTGAAAAACGGGATATCATTATTTTTTTGTTTCAAAACGACGTTTTTCCCTCCACTCTGTCAAACTTTGTAAGTGTGTTGAGACCTCGCGCGCTCAGAGGGCGGCCATGGCCTAATGAAGCCCCCACGCGCCGGGCATTTGCTGTTATTTAATGTCGCGCGACATTCTCATTACAATATTATCGATTGTTGATTGGCTCGCGCTCTTAAATCGCATTAACCACCTCCCTGTCTTTTCTCCACGGCCGGTTTAACTCCCACCAGCCAGCACTGGATGCTCCTTCATCCTGCGTGTTAATGCTCGCACTAATGGCGTTTAAAAAAAAAAAGAAGAAGAAGGAGCCAGCCAGCCTCGTGCATGCATGCGTAGGGGCCAGTGTGAGGGGTTTTTTGATGGCTCCACGGGGGATAATACCGCAGATTAGCTCTAAACGAGCTCACGAGATCTCCGTGAGCGGTGCCATTTATTACATCAGCGGCTTAAATGCCCCGCGGGGAGCTCAGTCACTCAACATCCCGTAACTAAATCACCGCACATCATCAGAGCGGCAGCGTGGCAGCCTGTCAGCGACACACTGCCTGCCAGTCAATACCCCGGGATCGTTAACCCGCCTTTCAACTTCACGACCTGACGCCCCAAAAAACACAATTAGCAGCCAAAGACGTGGAGATATATGACTCTGGATCCTGTTTAAGCGCAATACATGCACGGATATACCCTTTTACAAGCAAATTACTGCAGTTCTACATAGGCCTACAAGAAATAATCTAAATTAATAGAATTAAGAATTAAATATCTAAAAAAAAGCAGGGTTTAAAAAATCATAGGAAGGTTTCTCAACCAGAACTTACAATATCAAAAGATATTCCTGAATAAAATGTTTCCCACGCAATATCAGATTTTTTTAAATATTAATTATTTTTAAATCTTATTTTTGCATTTGCAGGACTGATTAAATGAAATTGTTGGAAATGTGTAAATTAGTATGTTCCTACCTTTCTTAATGACTGATTGATCCAGGATGTTTGTTCCATTTGTGTCATCAATTGTCTGTCAAAACACAATAAATAGACAACATTCATAGTTTGCTTTAAGAAGATCCACACTGTAAAATAAAAGCCCTTTTTATTTTAATTCAACAAACTCAAACAAACGAGACAAAGAAATACTCCAGGATTTATTCCCTGTTTGTTTCCACAGAGCAAACAAATCTGGCTTATAATCACTCCCCTCTTTTTGTCGTAATAACGTGGCTCAGTGAGAAAAATCTGCTCTCACAATTTCACAGCTACATTCATCAGTCTCATTCATCATCCTGCGAGATCAACTCCCCGCTAAACAGATTTGATTTCACCATAATTGCTGCACAAGAAAAACAAAGACTATGTTCAAACAAATTTCTGTGGGGTTAATACATGCATGACACAAATACGAAGAGCTAGAAATGAGAATCTACTGTGGAGGTTAAATGGCAAACAATTCGTGATGGAGGAGCCCTGAGGGGGGACGAGGAGGAGATGAAATCCTACACAGCTGAATGTCTTTTTTTTTTCTCCCAGTCTGTGCTATAGCTTGCTTTGTATGTTTTGCACCTTGGCAGCAACAATGCTCACCAAAAGAAATCTACATTTTGTTATGTTTTTAAATTATTTGAATTTCACATGAGTATGAATAAAAAAGCAGAAATATAGAGCACCAACTTCATAAAAGAACATATTAAATGTGACAGGTTTTATAAAAAAACCAAGATAAAAGATCCAGAAATATTAAACATTTAATTTATTTAATTTGCAATGCATCATTATGTCAGCATGGGATTTCATTTTGAAATAAAAAAAGAAACATTTGAGCAGCATTATGCTTTTTTGATCACTTATTTTCCATATATCAGCATCTTCTCATCAAATAAGTTGTTTCAGGTCCCTGCAGACAGTGAGTGTAGCTGTGGGCCATTTGTGTTCAGGCTACAGCTGCAGATAGTCCAGCCCTAAGAGAGCTGCTCTAAGTTCACTGACCTTTACTCTGAAGGACCGGAAACATGCCGAGACAATGAAGAGGACAACTGTCAGCAATTACCAATTCGTTTCTTTGAATACAGTTTTATTTATTTATCTAATTTTATTGGGGGAAAATATGTGAAGGAAGCATATTTGGGTTGTTTTGTCAAGCAAATTAGTTAATATTTCTGTTACTTCAGCAAAATACAGTGGCCTCACTGTAAATGGGATTAGTTAAAATTATTTTTTAATGCATTTATTAAATATCAGGTAGTGAGAAAAATACTGTAATACAGTTTCAGTAGAAACCCTTTTTGTCATTCAGATCCCGGGTGTCTATGACGCTTTCCTATAAAATCCCAACACACAACAAAAATAAATAAAAATGGAATCGGTAAAAACTTCAAAAACTCTAAACAAACAATAAATTCTCAGTTGTTAAATATATAACTTCAGTGTTCCGCTCATCAGCTGTGAGCTATGACTCACCTGAACGTCCTCCATGCCGTGCAGCCCGTGCAGCAGTCCGTCCCCCATCCCGTGGTCCAGTCCCGGGTGAGCCGAGTGCAGCAGCACATCAGGCCGCCTCACGCTCCCGTAGTCCCGCCGAGGGTCCAGCCCGGATAGCTGCGGCAGCGAGGCCCGGGGCTGAGCCAGCAGACCGGAGCCCTCCATCCGATCTCCCGTCACATCCTGCCTCTGCCGAGCCCCCCACGCGCCCTGCTGGCTCTGGTGCAGGGAGTTCAGGGAGTAGGGGTCGCTTACATGGGAATACGGGTCCTGGCTCTGGTAGTGAGCGAGCGGCTGGTACGGTGGAGGGAAGTACGGAGGCTGGAAATCCGAGGAGGGCGCGTGAGACAGCGGCGGGGCGCTGGAGTAGGGTCCCGCATGCGAGCCCAGCTGGGACAGGCGCGAGCTATGGCTCGAGACACCGTCATGCCGGTCCTTGGAGGAGAAGGAAAAGAAGAAGTTTAAAGCAGCTCGTTGCTTAATTGGAAACTGAAGAAGTTCAACGAAATTAAACAAACTGGAGGCCTGAGTCGAGACGCGTTTGTAAGAGAATTTTGCCCCTGGTGATGTAACCGGCACTTAATTTCCTGAATAAAATTAAAGCCTGGAGGAAAAATGTTACACTTGTATTCAAAATGTCTCAAAACTTTCTCCCAACACTTCTGAATCAGGCTAAACTGTGAGGGAGGAAAACTCACCGCGGTAGAGTATGAATGAACCAACATCTGTAAACCGTCTGCTGCAGTCACGAGCGGGCAGGATGAAACAGCAGGATAGTAAATACCGTGTTAACCCGGGAAAACCAAACTCATTCCAAGTTAAAAGCAGCTTGTTTGTATCTTTAGGCTCGGGCCGGTCTGAAGCTCCATACAGAACCTTCCTCCCCCCGGAGCTGCCGCATCTATGACTGTGAGCACCGAGCGCCCGCCTCTACCCCCGGTCCTCGGTGTAATTGTTATTCATGACTGAGACTTACAGGAATATTAATGTGCGCGAGGCAGGGGGACTGGGCGACACATGGAGCGTGAAGCCTCTCGCGCAACCGTGAGTGACGTTTAAATTCCGTGGAGAGCCGAAACGAGGCGCGAGCAGCAGGAGATATAGAAAGAGGAGTCTCTCACTTTGCAGGAGAAAGCGAAACAGGGTGACAAGACCCGTGAGGAATTCCCTCCATCACAAAAAATACACACTTTGGGGTCTTTTTTATGAGCGGAATCTGACACAGGAAAAGTACACTTTGTTGCCTTTGGAGACACCTTAGCGTGAAGAGACTTTGGCGTCATAAAAACCAATATAAGTGAAGTTCGTCTGTAAGAATACCACAGGGAAATACTTGAAGAGTTCTGGGTCAACAATGACACTTCAAACCCAGGGTGGAGAGATATTTTCCAAGCAGACACATGCAGTGTTGTGCTGCTAAGGAGAATGTAAAAAAAAAGGGTTCCCACACAATAAATGGACAAAAAATAATAATAAATCCACATTTTTATCTGCAGACATTTTGCACCTGCTTCAGCCAGCCAAAACGGAACTCTTCCAAAATAAAACTCTTAAGTATTTCATTAAAATACTTGAAGAGTTCTGGGTCAACAGTGACACTTCAAACCCAGAGTGAAGAGGTATTTTCCGAGTAGACACAAGCAGTAATACAATGTTAAAAAAAAGGGTTCCCACACAATAAAATTGACAAAAAACATAAATCCACATTTTTATACATCTGCAGATATTTTACACCAGCTTTAGCCAGCCAAAACAGCACTCTTCCAAAATAAAAGGTGTCTCATGTTGTGTCCCAGCTGTCTTTTATTAGCCTGCTAAAACACACACACACACACACTCGCATGCACACACTCGAGAGACACAACAAGGCGCACGCGGGGCTCGTGTGAACGGTGTCACGACTCAAAAGAAGCGATTAAACTTGATATTGTAGCACTCCTTTGCCCTCTTGCTTGACTTCTTTAACTACATCATACAGCCTCCCCTCCCTCGCGCCGTGGGAGAAAAGCCATGTGCGGCACGAGACAAGGGGTTTCCCACCGGGCTGAGCCGAGGGGCCTCGCGCGCTGCCCTTTTCTCTCTTCGTGGGCTTTGTGCTCGAGCCCATTCAGCGCGAGCCGGAGCAGGACTTCGCCCCTGCGCGCGCGGCGGTATTCCTTCGCTTCCCTCCGCTCGTTTTTTAAAATTATTGTTCTGGGATGAAAGCCAAATGATTTACATCCTTCTTACACATGTCGACCTCTTCTGACCCAGCGATTCTCTGACTTATTTTACTTTAAAACTAATCTAAAATCTAAAACCAGATATTGATTTGTCATTTTACAATTTTTAAAACATGTTTTTTCATCATCATTGATTTTTTTTTTTTTTTGGTAAACTTGTCTGCACGTATTTTTTACAGTTGAAATGTATTCAAACTCTGCGTTTTTTTTTTGCAATCCTGACACGAATTTGCAAAAATAAAAGCACACTTGTATTGCACAATAAAAAAGTATTCCAATTTCTAAAAATAAAATAAAAAAGGCTACCTATTCTGTCTCCAATTACAAATACGTGTTACAATTTTACCCTGTATCCCAGAAAGTAAATATACCTGCACCAAAGGACATAAATGATGGCAAAATAGAAGCAAATTTAAAATTGAGCCAAAAATAATTCTGTCTGAACGAAACAATCACGTGCTGAAATTTTCTCCAATTCATACAATCACCTTATCCAAAGATAACAGGCCTTAAAGCCTCCTGCACAAACAGCTCCAGAAGGGCGAATTATTTCTAAGTTGAACAACACGTTTGTAAAGGCTATCCGTTTTGCAACACAGACACAGATGGATGGTAACGTTACCTCATAAATATCTTCATACTTGACATTCTCAACTAGTTTCCACAGCATGGTCGCTTCTCCGGTGTCGGTAAACCGAATGCAGCCAAGTGAGGAAGAGACGTCTCATCTCTCTCTCTCTCTCTCTCTCTCTCTCTCTCTCTCTCTCTCTCTCTCTCTCTCTCTCTCTCCCTCCCTCCCTCCCTCTCTCATTCTCTGTTTCTCACTCTGTTTCTCTCTCCGCCCTCTAAAGAGAGAGCCAGGCAGGCTTTGTGAATGGATGGGGAAACCCTGCAAAGACTCCACTCTAAGAGGAGTCAGACTACTGGAGCAGCAGGCATGCCTCCATGTAAGAGCAGGGAACAGGAGGAAGAAGCAAATAAAAAAAACAAAGAAGAGAATGCATATTTTATTTATCGTGCATTTCTGTAGTTTTCAAAATAGAGACACAGCTGGTTAGGCAGGCATAGACTGGACACAGTCGGAGAAGTTTGGAGAGCACTTATGTCAAACATGGGTCAGTTTTCTTACAATACATGAATTTACTGGAGTTAAATTAAGCAGATTACACGGGCCTTGGAGTTTAACCACAGAGGTATGAATAATAGTAATAATGATATAAAATACTTTGAGTTGTTCACTTTCAGGTTAAAGTCTTTGTCATATCTAGTATCTTCATAGTGTCAGACATTAAATGCCTGTCTTTATGAAGGCTGGCAGATTGTAAACATGAAACAACAGTGGATATAAGACCAGGGTTTTATTGAATGTTTGGTATTTATATTCATACCATTAAATGTTGTCCATGAACCAAAGCAGTACTGTAAGGTAACGATCAATAACAAGCTTCCACGACTGCTTGAATCCTCCTTGTGGGGATATATTTGTCCAACCAGGGACGACTTGTGACCTCTGTGGACCTCTGCTGATTTTACAATTTTTGGGCATTGGGAAGCAAAGTCAGTTGGACCTGTGTCTTTATATGTTCGTTCTGCTTGTATTCATTGTTTGGAACACTGTTTTTTTTTTTTGACTTAACTTTTTCTGTGATGGTTTGATAGCAAAAAAGATTTTTTGTAAATTGTCCAACATCTACACCAAGTCATTGGAGACCTTGCACATGCATGACGTACAACATTACATCACAGGACTCACTTGTAAGATTTGAGAAGTACAGAAATCCCTCTGTATACTGCTTAAAACGGGTAATATGTATTTAGCATTAAGAAAGCATGAATGAAACCTGCCTGCAGATAAAATATGTTTTCAAATTTACAGAGAGCAAGATAGCCTGTAACTGGGAGCTTGATATTTACGTTTTTGGTTGATCTGCTGTCATAAATAACATTGGACCTGTATTAGGAACACTGTCACTACAAACACAATTGGACGACAATTATCCAACAATACACCTCCATATCTTATTCAATTATACTAATTATTATTAGTGATACAATAGTTGTATCACATGAGTCAGGAAGACGATATGTTGCTGTTTTAATATTTGTCCCAGCCCAATTCATGACATCACTCTCTTAGGTCAGTGCATGATGCACATACAGATCACTCAAAAAACAACTTCCACTACATGCCAGTGATCCTGAACTTAGATATGGGGGTACAGGATTGAAACACATCAGGTTTGTCGTCATGTTGTCACTGTCAGTTCTCTAAAATTCAAGATCATACATTGTGGAATTTTAAATCAGATATTGTATTTATATGGTAATGAGCGCTTTGACAGGGACTCTTTCGACACATGAATGCATATTGCTTGAATCATCCGTTGATATAGTGCATAGGATTTTAAATTTGGTCAAACTGTTAACCGCTACCTGTTGCTTGTGGTACTTTAAAGCTCCTGTCAGGAGTTTTTACCTGGTTACGAAACAGACTGAAATTAATAGAGGGTCTATATAAGTTACAAAAGCACAAGTGACAAGACTGATTATTTCTGTATGCATACTTTACATGCATAAAACTCCTGCCACAAGGTCGGTGTCAGCCTAGAAGATTTACAGCATGCTAAAAATCCTTTTTCCTTTTACATGGCAAATAATCCCAAAAAGTGATACATTTGAATGTTTAAAAACAAGCAGGATGAGATTTCAAAAAAGAAACAAAAGATATTGCTTACATGTATAGGGCAAGTCAAAAAGATGAGACACATCGCTGTGTCCACAGGGGGTGCCAAAATGAGCAGAACCCAAAAGACCCTCACAAGACCTTCAAGTACATTTGTAAGCTCATACATGTGTGCTTATTTTTGGTTATATTTATCACTTTCTTCTTTATTGACTCACATAAATGCTTCTTCCAACACTGCATTAAACACATGGTATAACAAGAGGAGGCAGACACTGAAAATTGATCACTTATCTCATTGATTCAGGCTTTTTATATTCTTCAGATCTACTGAGTGTTAACATCAGTCTTTCATTTTTAATTCAGGGATTTGGCACATTAGTCACTCTGTGATTGGGTTTTTTTTCTGTCAACATCCAGTTAGTTGTTTTTTTTAGTAAGGTCTAACTGAAACCAAATGAAACATAAATAATGGCTATTACAGCTGTCATACCACATGGTGCCCAACTCGGTTGAGGCATGATGGCTGTCTAACATGAGTCTGGTTCTGCTCGAGGTTCCTGCCTGTTGAAAGGAAGTTTTTCCTTGCCACTGTAACTAGCTAAATACTGCGAGGTGCAATGCTCATGATGGATTAAGGTGGGGTAAGACTGAGTCTTACCCTGTCTTGAAGTTGGGTCTCTGTTCATAATTTGACATAGAGTGGTCTAGACCTCCTATGTTTGTAAAAGCGTCTTGAGATAACGTTTGTTGTGATTTGGCGCTATACAAATAAAGATTGATTGATTGATGGTGTACTGGCTGTTACAAAGACAGGATGCATTCGATTTGCTGCAGCCTCACAGTGTCGAGGTCTTTCTTTTGAAATAATGCAATTTAACGGCACATGTGTAGCATTAAATTAAAATACACAAACACAACTACACAAAAATGTATAATATTATTAGATATTACAATAATAGAAATATTATTCCTATGCATTCCCTTCTATTCACCCTCATTTATTTCCTGCAAGAATTGACCCAAGTGTGGGTAAACTGCTCCCCCTAGTGTCAAAACAGTAAGCGTGCATCCAGCAATACAACTGTCTGTGAGACAACGTTGATGTAATCTCTTTTTCATTGTTTAATGAGATTTTGTAACTATAAGACAGATTTATTATTTTATTTATTTAATGCAACAGTAAAGTAAATGAAAGAAACCAGGAAGTATTTTAATCTGAACACCAGGAAGTTATGTGCCCTCAAACCTCAGAAAAGTGTATTATTTGCAATAAAGCATGTGTATGTGTGGAATCTGACATTTTGACCAAAAAGTTTCAGTCAAGAGTTGATTTTTGATGTTTTAGCTGCCATTGAACACACAAACAGAAGCTACTTTAAGCAGTTGCACTCTCTTGGCTCGTATTCATTTACAGGTCCCAATATATGTTCTCGTGTGCATGTGTGTGTCCGTGTGTGTCCGTGTGTGTCCGTGTGTGTGTGTGTGTGTGTGTGTGTGTGTGTGTGTGTGTGTGTTTCTTTGACATGGCTGCCACATTTAAGCTCCTTTTGATGTGTGATACAAAAAAAATCCGCTGAGGATATCAGGCATGAATGTTTAAAAATCACGTCTGTGGGACTGACCTGCTGCCAAACATTCACCCATGCTCTCTTTCTATCTCTTTTCTTACACATATTACACACACACACACACACGCACACGCACACGCACACACACACACACACACACACACACACACACACACACACACACACACACACACACACACACACACACATACACATACACATACACACACACACACACACAGCGGGACATATGACTGTCAGCAATGACAGATGTCCTGACAGTCTGGAGGTCTGGAGGCATGTTTGTGGTTGTAGTCCTGCAGGGCTTTGACACACGATGTATCAGCATACATAACACGCTTACAACACACACCACACACATGTCACAGTAATGCTGCTCGATCTGCTCCCTGCTATTTGTTTGCTACCATCACTGCAGAGAAGCCACATTCATCTTCACCTTCACTTGGGGTGATATGTTTGATTCCACCTGTCCTGGTGATTTAGGTTGCACCAGTTTCCCGTCTGTTTATTTCTCTGCCTTTTTGTTCATTCGGTGTCACATGTGAGAAGAAACCCAAGCTGTGTGCTGTGGCACCTTGATTCAGATTTATGCAGAGTAGTGTCATTGTAAGGCTGAAAAACAGTGGAATAACCCTTTAATCATTCTTTAAGCCAGTCATGTAGACTAAGAGCAGGGTGAGATGACCCTCACACACACTCACTCACTAGCTTGTGTACATCGTTGGCATCAGTCCTGTTATTTCCCCTCTTTGCAAAGAGCACAGATTTGGATTCTGGACTAACTAGTCACCTAAAAAGCTTGGAGAAGAAGACCCTTAATGCATTACTTTATTATCTAATAACTTTGATTTCATCAGAATTGGATGCTATCGGCTACATTGTAGAGATTTACACATTTTGTTGTAAATACAAAGATCTGGATTTAATCACTTGAGTCTTTTGAGCTATTACACTGCAAAAGGCCAAATCTTATCAAGAGTATGTGTCTACTATTCAGAATATCTCTTCACACTTAATATACATCATACTGAATGCACAATTCCAGAAATAAATGTTATTTTACAAACCAAAAGTGAGTACCAACAATTGGAATGAGTAAAATAAGCATTACCCCATGCTTCAAGTAACATTTTGCTGCATTGGCAGATATTTTTACTCATTAAGTGACATCTACAGCTCCCGTTGTCTCAGCACAGCCAGGGACATCCTAAAGGACACTACTTACCCCGGTTTCCACCTCTTTGACCTGTTGCCCTCTGGCAGACGCTACAGGTCTATATGGTCCAGAACCAACAGACTAAGGAACAGCTTCTTCCCCAAAGCTGTCACCATACTCAACTCAAACCTGCACTGACATAACCCGGACTGATGACACTTTCCCCCGTACAATAACTACCTCCACTATCTGTGCAACATTCGTTATTCATTTATTTATTAATTCAACCACCTTGCACTGATATCTTGTCTTGCCCTTTTTGTCTTGTCTTTGTTTTCTTTGTGCAACAACATCTACCTCTTGTGTTGTTATATTATATTGTGTGTGCACTTTAAAGGAGCTGCTCTCCCAAATCTAATTTGTACTATGTACAATGACAATAAAGGCTTTCAATTCAATTTCAATTACAGTCAATTGAGACTTTGTTTTTAGCTTCTAATATCTTGAAATATAATTATTTCAGGTCTTGTCAGACCAATGGGGCTAATATTAAATGTAACGAGGTGTTTTGACTTCTAAAAAGAAGAATACACTTTGTAAGATTTGACATTTTGGATGTAGTTTGATGCTTTGGACAAGAATAATAATCTATTAATTATGCATTTATCAAAACACCTAACTTTGCCATTTATTTTAATACTCCTACTTGGAATCCTTTTCTATATTTCATGTTACAATTTTGTGTGCACTAAACTCACTCTCTTAGCTAAAGCTGCAGTTCACCTGCTGACCACTAGGTCGCACTGGAGCACCACAGAAAAGAGAGGAGGGTGGAGAAAAGAGGGCAACAACATGGAGACCTGATTGTCAGTATTAAACTGTTTAAAGCCTGTTATTGTAAATAACAGGTCATGAAAATATTTGACCAAAGTCATTTTGATTGTTTTTGAAATACACATAAGACTTCCTCTTTTGACTCGTCACTGCAAGGAAAAATACCAGGAATGATGGCTGTATACCATTTAGCTCTTTGAAATAAAATAGACCAATATCACAACCAACTCCTGCTCTTCTTTTTCTTCCATGTGTTTTTGAATTTCCTGTTTCAATAGGCCCAAAGAAAAAACTTACATTCACATGTTCACCACACCACACAAAGCAAGAATATTCCCTCCAGTGTAAAAAACAGATATTAAATCTGTCTTATTTTTTGCAGGCCACCAGTGGCCACCTTCATAATGTGTGTTTTCTTTAATATGGCCTAAAACAACTACCACACCTTAGTAGTGATACCTGAATTCATTAAGGGAGGATAGCATGACAAAATATTAGCTCAAAGAATAAAGTTGTGATCAAATTACTGTGTCATCCACTCTCAATTTAGCTTCATCTTTAGATACACCATTAATGCCCATACAGTGTCCTCTCAGGAGCCAACAAATGGCAGCAGCAGAGGTTAATCAACACTATTTGAAAAACCAGGGCGTTCCTGTCTACCTGAAGGCTCTAACAGGTTTTGGGGAATTACACAAGCCCGTCTGTGTGAGTGCGTCAGTCGACAGAGACTGACGGGGACAGTCAAGGACAGCAGACGAGGAGAAAAGGCCTCCAATGTACTTGGGACTGAGCGGGGATCAGGACAGAGGAGAAGAGGTTTTAGCGGAGTATCATCATCGGGAGGAGGAAGAGGAGGAGGAGGGGGAGGGTTAAAGCTTCAGAGGAGACAGACTGGAGAGAGACGGGGCTTAGAAGTTGTCAGAGTTTGGTATTCGTGACTGTGGGGCTCAGTCAGCGGGAGTTATGGTCCCTCAGAGACCTCACACTGTTTAACTCGCTTCTATAGAGATGGCAGGATTCATTGCATGCATTTCTGGGTTGAAGATGTGTGTTTTCAGTGTGCTCTGGTTGTTAAACCTCAATTTAATGTATAAATATTCACTCTGCATAGGAATGAGTCATGGGTATATGTAGATTAAATCACAAATAGACGATATTGCATACTGAAGGATGGTGAAATTGGAAAATGTGGTGATAAGAGGGCCTCATTGTGTTCCAATCAATACCCTTTGTGAATAATGCATCATCCGTCCCATCACATTATGCATTGCTGATGTCAAACTTGTGATTCATTCTTGCACGATTGTCAATTTACAGAAACCCTGGCACAGGCAATGAATCGATTTCATTTTCCAGCTCACTTTTTTCATCAGGACGCTTCTTATTATTCCAATTCAGGGTCAGCAGGGACACATATCCACCGATTACATGTTTATCACACAAATAACAAGAAGAATCTTTCTGTGAGCTGTGGGTTTGTGTGTGTGAATGTGTGTGTGGGTGTATATACAGTATGTATGTTCAGGCTTATTTCTTGCTGCTCATATCCTCCAGTGGGATGCAGCAGCAACCATCAAAGAGCAATTTATGAAGCTGTTGTGCTTTATGTGCATCACTCTGTTACATCTACACAAACAGTGTAGCATGAACACATTCATGCAGCCTGATTGTGTATCAGACTGCTAATTCTGCATGTGTGTGGAATCAATAAAGAGACTAAAATGTGATTAAAACATGTAATTTGAAAAACACAAAGAAACATGGTGGCCTACATCTATACAGCTTTGTAGCCCTGCAAACGCAAGAAATACAAATGTTATTCGCTGTCTTGAACTCAACATTTTGATCTCCTTCATGTACGGAAAAAGTTGCGTTTCAGTCATATTAGATTTCCTGTCCTAAAAGACGTCCTGTGATATGAAATAGGATGTATGTGATAGTTTGGCAGCGTGGCTTCATAATATATTAGGTCAGGTGCAAAAGTTGTCAAATATCAAAGTGATTAGTTGTTTTTCATGATATAACACTTGGCAGTACTTGGGAAAAAAGCTGGAAACCCCATGCTGGAGTTTGTGTTTTGATTTTAAGAGAGGATTTTGGATCAAGATGTTCTAATGAGTAAAAGCCTGAAGCAATGAAAACGCTCTTCTCCTGCTTCCTTTGACAAAACCTGAGTATGATGAATAAATACCAAGCAGTGGAATGAATAGTGTATCATTGAGATATGTTCTTATACCATTTCCCCTTGATATTGTCTCTTAGATTTAAGTAACAGCCTGAGATTAAAAACAAATTATTTTAACTGAATGATTCTTTACAACATACAATGTAAAGATGTGATTGTATTACTATGTGCTCTGGCTCAGTACATCGAAGGAATCCTTACCTTCATATACACCCAGCATCTTAAAACAAGCTAAACTAATGTACGCAGTAATTTGGAAACCTCTGCCAGCTGAGAGTGTCAGGATGACCCTATTTTTTATCTCTTGTTTCAGTGTTGAACTTCTTCGTTTTGTGTTTGCACTGCTTTATTTTATCTCTCACCAGGCTAGCTGTGCCTATCTCTCTGCTAGTACTGTGCTGTTGCTGTTAGCTAAACGTACGTTACTTAGCAGCAGCTCCATCTCCTGTGCCCACTGGAGAGAGTCAGTAAAAGTCTTCATTTAAACTGCTTTATCTTGTGTTTGTAATGGTTTTCATTTTATTTCAGCACACAAAAAGTAATGGCCTGAATGTGACGGTGAATGAATGCTACAAACATTTGCTAACACTCTCTGCTAGCACTGCATTGTTGTTGTAAGCTAACATTAGCTGCAGCTTGGCATACTGTTGTTGCTGAGGTGTCAGAAAGAACCATATTAACTATTTATTTTGTGTTTTGAATGGTTTTTCTATACCTTTATTTCAACACAGAAAAAATACAACCAATGGTCACACATGCATGCTGAAGTACGTACTGTTAGATGTTACTGTATCAAATATTAGCAGCAGCTCAGCAGCATGGGTCTGCTAAAGTTTGGAAGAAATAATAATAATAATAGTTCATTTTATTTAAAAGTGCCTTTCTCAACACTCAAGGTGACTTTAAAAGAAAAAAAACAGATTTTTTCCTTCTGCCTTTTCAAAACTTTCCTTGAAATACATTGAACTTATTTTGGGGTTGGTAATTGTTTCAATTACCTTTTAATTATAACACAAAAAAATAATTACCAAGTAAGTTTTGGTTAAAAATGACTGTCAACTTAGCTGGCTTTATGTTTTTACACTCTCAGCTCGCTCTGCAGTGCTGTTGCAAGCTAAGCTAGCACTGGTGGCAGCCATAGACTGTATAAAATATGGAGGTAGTATCCGTGACGTCACCCATCTGTTCCTGAGTGCTGCTTTGAAGTCATTCGATGGCGGCAGCCATATTGGAAATGCGGAGCCTAACCTGGCATAGTGTGACGTAAAGGGGCAGAGTTTGAGCCTCCTAGCCAACAGCTATGTGTTCCTGTCCAGGAGTCAAGCCTGTCATGTCCTTATTTGGACAAAAACTCGTAATCTTTATATCTTCTGATCCATCGCGTTAGAAAAAAATTCACCCCCCATACAGTGTGTACCGATAGAGAAATTAGCTATGTAGAGCCAAGCCGTTTTTTGAACCAGGCTGTAAACATGTTTATTAATGCTGCAAAGATCATCTTTTTTGAATTGGTGTGTATGTGGTTTCCGGTGTTTCTGCAGCCAGCCTAAAGCGGATTCTTGATGAACTGCAGTTTATAACACTTCCGCATGGGCTTCATAGTTTGAGACCGGAGGTTGCGGCTTGGTGGCAGATCAGTGTCCTGTATCTGCTAAGTAGTGTCATAGGAACCACAAATTTATTCTTTTAAACATGGAACTGCTTCATTTTTTGCATTAATTTAAATTTTCTTAACTTTCGACACGCAAAATTTAAGACCTCAACTTTTATAACAGTGAAACGTGGTTGCTAGCATTTTGTAAGCTTTGACTTGCGTATCACTCTGCTAGCGATGCCCTGTTGTGTTGAGTGCTGTCTTCACTTAATGATGAACCTGGAACAGCTCTTTTGGCTTTTAAACAAAGGATGCTAGTGGCAGACACAAAATAGTGTAGGCTACTGTATTTGAGAAGAAGAAATAAGTACATTTTGGTGGGACCAGTTTGGAAAAGGGCATTTATGTACTTTTCTCTCTCTCTCTTTTGTTTTTGTTTATAAAGGCATGTACAAGCCAACACTCCCCACCACATTGTGGTTGTTTCCGAGGCATTTTCCTATTCGGTAATTAAAGCAACCACAGACCATAACAAGCACAACATGACCATTGGTTAATCTCTGGATTAAGTGTCGGATTGATCAATTTGAATTATGACGTGTAAGAAAAGGGCGCACCATCATTTTATTCATAGATGTTTCTTCTTCACGCTGCATGTTCTGACCCAGAGTCCAGAACTCTGAAGTAATAATTCATAGCAGTGTAAAAGAGGACAACCCATCAAACCCTCTCGTTGTATAAACTGGAGACAGAAAGTATTTGATGTACTTTTTTTGATAAATGACTTGAATGATCATTAGACTTGTTGATGGCAATCATCTGTCAGTTGATAAATCAAATATCTGAATAAATGTTTCAGCCCTGAAGCAAAATGTTGGCAGCTGTGTCAGCATGGGTTTGGTTGAATTACACAAGAATCTCTTCTTTTTGTCTGAGCTGTTGCTCATTTTCTTCTATCTTTTAATATTTTCATTTCATTGTTTAGAAACATGATCATTTAAATGTAGTGAACTATATTCTCTCCATGATGAAAGGTTATAGATGACAAAGTGTAGCTCTTTTACAGTTGAAATCTAGCAAAGCAGTCCCTCTGGCATATTTTAATGCATTATCAATTCTTCAGCTGTGTCCCAGCACAACATTCACTGCATGTGTGTGTATTTTTGGGTGAAAACACCATCTGTCAAAACCCAGACCAAACAAAACCAGCGAGACTGGGACTACATGCAGGAATTCTGCCCCCATGTCTCTTTACACCAATTTTATTTTCCACCTGAGGCTTTTCTTGCATCGATTCAGGGTGACAAACCGGCAGAGGCAGGCTTGACTCTAAATGCATCCTGTCTGATTTCTGTATTTTTGTGTTGTGCGGTGAACGTGACCTCCTTTTAAATGACGGGAATATTAAAGAGCAAACAGAAGCTACAGAGCCCGGATGGAGACGCCGGCAGGCAGCTGCTCCGCTCTCTGTTTTATCATCAGGCATTTTCTTTCTTATTCTGAAATATAAATAAGCAGAGGAGCTGACAGAAGTCGCTCAAACTGAAAGAAAACACGCACAAAGGAGGCTCTTGAACTTTTCTGTAGGTAAGGACTTGTTTCACCAGAAACAGAGAGGAACTGTGACTTTGTTTAATTTTAACTCTGTGAACTCATATGGATAATTCACACCTGCTGTCTTTGATCTACTCTGCCTCTTGTCTAATGTCTGTTTGCTCTTTTGCCTCCTGTATGTCTTTACATGTGTGTGTGTGTGTGTGTGTGTGTGTGTGTATAGTGTGTGTCTTTGCAGCACATCTCCAAACCACAGTCAATAGTAGAACATGTAGCAACTGTCTTTATTGAACACCAGCATTTTAGAAGGTAGGGATTTAACATATATATAGTTGAAAGCCTACAAGAAAAGTAATTTAAATATTTATATATATCTTTACAAATGTTCATGAGCGACTCGGAGAGCTCGTGTCGGCTAAACTTGCGATCCAGGGGAGTGTACAAAGATAGACATGCACAGGGGAAGAGGAACGACAGCGACCGCAGAGTCACCTTTTACAAAATGGCTGAGTTGGACCCTTATCTCTCTCTCTAGCTCTTCCACACACACACACATTCACACACATACACACACACACTCACACACACACACACACACACACACACACACACACACACACACACACACACACACACACACACACACACACACACACCACAGTATATAGCCTATAACCCCAGGCAGTGGTGTCACATCCAGAGGCAGTCTCATGGTTAACACACTGGTTGTTATGGCACTGATTGTACGGCATACAAACAAAAATAAAGTCAGCATTGTTGGGATTCAGAGGCTCTCACAGGTACAGAGGAGGGGGCGTTAAGTGTGCTGTGTATGTTTAAGAGCGGCAATGATTCATTCATCTGTTAATCAAATACTGTATCAGCCTGAACATCGGACAACTCTGATTATAAGACGACCCCTCTTTTCAAGACTAATTCATAGAAAAAGACAAAATCTTATTATAAATAAAGCCATTTTAATTGGAAATAATGATAAAACATACAATATCTTTTAAAATGAAATTGTCAGATTAAAATTGAATAAAATGTGATCAGGTGTGTAAATCAAGCACTTATGGTATTAGAATTTTAATACCATAAAAATTAAAGTAACCTGCAGTCTATTGGTGGGATGAAAAGTCTGCTAATGGGCATACCTTCCATCCTTCTCTCAGTAACATACTCTCAAGCTTTTTGGGCTTGCCACCTTCAGACATTCCACTTTGTGTCAGCAATATCTCTTGGCTGTTTGACAGTTTAGTTTCTCTGTTGCATTGAAAACCATTATCTTAACATCAGCATCATAACTCCGCCTCAGTTTTCGGTTAACCTGTCCTACTTTTGAGCAACTCTACTCTGGACAATCACTGTGTCTCTCCATCTTTCATCCTACTGGCACTGTAGTTGTAAGTGGCAGCTGGCTAATTCATGAGGGGTGCACTCGCTTTACAGATAAGTGGTGTCATGTTTTGTTACAAATATTGACATTTAATCACTGAATCCCAAATATAAGATGATCCTGCTTTTTCAGAAAGTGTTTTATACATGTTTATGTGGTAGTAGATTACAAGAAAGTTATTTTGGTAGTCAATTTAGTGAAATTTGGAGGGGAAAATGTCTTATTGCAGCTTCTTCAAAGATTTTATACTAATTGTCATTTTCTAAGTTAAGTCTATGACATGTTGGTTTGTCTTAAACAATATGAAGAGTATTTTGAGCTCTGGGTTTGTGTGAGTAATTTTCACAAGACTGAAATTTTTAGACTAAACATCTAAATGATGAGAGATTTTATCAATATTTTAAAAAACGTGTCATAGCAGGTCAAAAGTTGTTTTTTTCTCAGTTGTATCTTTAAAAATGGTGAAAGTGTTTATTTAGTTATTTTCTTCACTTTTTCTTTTACTCTCTTATTTTCTTATTCTTCTTTAATTCGTATTATCAGTAATTTGTTGCTATTATTAGAACTATGTCCACTACACAGGAGCATGATTGATTGATTAACAACCAAGGACATATAGGGTGAAAAGTGAAACATTTTGGTCCAGTCGACTGAAAATTTCAGCAAATCAACAAATATGATTGTTAGTGGCTGGGAAGTCTCTACAAAGTTTAATTAAAAAATGGCCGTGTGTGTGTGTGTGTGTGTGTGTGTGTGTGTGTGTGTGTGTGTGTGTGTGTGTGTGTGTGTGTGCCTGTGTGATGTGTAAAATATGTTGACAGTGAACCTCCTCTGTCCTGTAAAAACTGTGATGTCAGCTTGTCTACTTCCTGTTTTTGGGTGTTAATAAATAAAGTAATAAAAGTCTTAGATGAGTAACAGCCATCTCCATGGCAAGGCTCCTGTTTTGTCATGACTCACACATACTCACAAACAAACACACACACACACACACACACATACACACACACACACACACATATGAACAGACACTCAGCTAAACACGATTTCACACATACATCTGGGTGTCTTGTTTGGGACACTTCAGGTTGGAGCTACTTTAGAAAATAAGATAAATAAATTAACAATAAATATGAATTGTTCAAAAGGAGACAACAAATCCTTTTCTGAGAGACACACCCATGAACAGACACACACACACTCCTAAATGCAGCGCTCCAAGGCACAGGGACCGGCTGTGGGGGGGCTACTCAGTCTTTTCTGTTTTGCCGTCTTTGTTCTGCGGCTCGGATGTTTTCCGGAGCTGCGTCTTTTCCGAGTTGTTGTTGATCTGTTGGTCGTTCGGTCCACTCGTCTTGCCGCTCGAGTTTTTGTCTAGGTAGTTGAGCATCTCGCTCAGGACTGTCTGGAAGGTGCTGAGAGCCGCGCAGACTGCCGGCGTGCCGAACCCGTGAGTGATCAGACTGTGAGGGAGGGAGACATAATAAAATAACACATTAGTTTGATCCAGGTGCAGAAAACTGAAAATAAACTCTGGTACAGTTAGATACAGCTCCTTTTTCCTTGCTTAGACTACACACCTGCAGAGAAACATTCCTCTCTCTACATTATTGAGCTTCTAATCCTCCTAAAAGAGTGTCTTTAGTCAGGATAACCCCTTTCAGAGCAGAGTTTAAACGTGCTGCCATGTTCTCAATACTGTTTCTGCAATCACTTAACTGCTTTTGGCCAATTCCAGGCCTAAATCACGTCAGGTTTAAACATTTTATAAATACACATAAGAGCTGAATCATCAATTTGTCAATCCACATAAAGTTATGAGCTACTTGATTGATAATTTCTTCTTCTATCATCTTTAAGCAACAGAGCCAAAGATCCTCTCTTCCTTTCCTCTACATTACTTACTTCTTTTCTTTATCTATCAAGGATATTTTTCAGGTTTAAAGCTCCTGTGAGCAGTTCGTGTTGATTCTGGGGACAATGCGTGCCTTTTGAATCTTGCTATGCACATGCCAGTAGTGTTTTTTTTTTTTTTCCAGAAAAATGTCATGCTGCTTTCTATTAACAGCCTAATGTATCACTCAAGAATTGTCTTCTGACAGCTACCCCCACCAGCATTTTTAGAAATGGAGAACTAACCGAAGAGTTCATTTGCAAAAACAGATAACTCTGTTTTTATACATTTTCAAAAAACACATTTCTTTTTGATATAGATTCCTAATAAAGTTACATTTTCAAGATACCTCTGATTAGTAAAGTCCTTTGGACTTAGTCAAAGCCACCAACCTCAGTTGATTGATAATACCAAAAGCTAGTAATAGAAAAAAAATGTTTTTTGAAACATTTTTTTTAGTTTCACAAAAGTGAATTAACTGTTTTTGCAAATGAACTCTTCAACTATAAAAACAATCAACCTTGTTGCTGATAATCTTGTTTGCGTTTGTAGGTCATAAAGAGATGAAAGTATTGATTTCAGTCTGTTACATGAGCTGCTAAAAATCCGTCACAGGAGCTTTAAGATATTTGGGGACATCCTCGTGGGCTTTTTTATAAACTTTGGTGGCCATTGTCAGTATTCCTCAACATGAAAATCAATATCAAAATAATTCCTTACTAAAGAAACTAATACATTTCTTACTAGACCCATATGAGTCTTCAAAATCCAGTGTGAGTATCTGAAGTGATCTAATGTCACAGTCAACCATTAAGGGTTTTTAAATACATTTTTCTGTGCCTTTAATAGAAAGGACAGCTGAAGAGAGATGAGAAATGTGGGGAGTAGAAAGTGGGGGAAGACATGCAGCAGAGAGTCGAACCAGCAACTGCTACTAGAAGAACTTCAGCCTCTGTACATGCTGGCCAACCAGTGCCCGCTTATACATCTTTAAAGCTCCTGTGAGGAAAACCAGTTCATCTAATTTGTCAGTTGATGTTGTCCTGCATGTGTAAGAAGTATTTATCTTAACAAAAATCTGACCTGCTTTATTTTAGTGTTCAAATGAATGACGTATCCATGGATTTTTTTTAAAAAGGTCTTTGATTCACACTTACCCCCCGCCAATGCAGTCAGACATTAAAATTATCTATGAAGAAATACTCAATGTTTATACTGATGATCTCATTTGTTATTGTAGGTCACAATGAGATACCACTATTCATTTCAGCCTGATTTGAAACCAGTTAAACACTCAACACAGGAGCTTTAATTCTAAACTATTAGTTATGTTATCTAACAAAGTTTATACAAGCTTGCATGGGAATCGTGATGTTCATCCAACCCCATAAAAATATAAAAACACATTCAGAATGCAGGGTCAAATAAATTACGTGTGATAAATGTCCGTAAAATGAAACACTGGTTTCCAGGCGGCTCCTTGCAGAGCTGAATGTCTGGTCAGCTCTCCGCTCAGACCTTCCAGCTGCCAGAATGAACCTTCTGCTCCTCAAACTGTCATCACTGTGTTCAAACTGCTGAGCTCCCTTTTGGGATCTGATAAAACTTTGTGTATTCTGCAAAGAGTGACGCCATAGATGTGACATTTATGTTAACAAGCCTCATCCTCCTCCCCCTCCTCTTCTACCTCCTCCTCCTCCTCCTCCTCTTCTTCTTTTTCTGTTATTTGTGCCAAATAACAAACTGCACAGCTGCATCTTTTCCGAAAATGGCAAAGTGGACGCAGCCAAATCGAAGCGCAGCAGTTTTAATTCTTTACGGAGACTCCACTTTGTGAACTTTCTTCAGAATATCTCCATTTAATGTGTGTAAGGAGTGTGTGTGTGTGTCTTTGTGTGTGTGTGTGTTACCTGAAGTGTGTGAGGTGTCTCTGGATGTCCAGGTCCAGGATGGGGGTGGGTCTGGAGGAGCCCAGAGGAGAGCGGTCTTGGCTCAATAAGTCCTGGAACTCCTTACAGATTTGCCTGACGGACAGAAGGAGGGAGGGAAGGAGGGTTTACCATCTGTCTCTAACACAACCGGAGCATTTTAGGCCTTTTTTTCCACACTCATCCTGTTCATTTTGGATCAACACGCAAATAAATTCCTCCCAGGAAACACTTGAAGAAAAACAACACATGCAGGAGTGAAACAAGTTCAAAGTCGATCCCCAAAAAAAAAGGGAAAATGTTCACAACATGACACAGAACATTCAGTAACATGTTGGGTCAAAGGTGGTTGTCTAGAGTGGTCAAGGTTGTCTTCTTTGATTTCAGTCAATGTTGGGCACACATAGTTTATCGAATAGCAAACCAATTTATTTAGAGGAGTGGGAGTAAGTGTAGAAATCGCTGTGAAAGAATCTGGCAGTGTTAAATGAACACATGCCTGACAGCCCTGAAAATCTGGGAGTAAAATATCTCCAACATTAGATCTGTGCGTGAAAAGTGAACGATACCTTCCCCCAAGTTTTCCACTTCTTCATTTGTACATAATGTTCTTCACCTTAACCAAACTTCCCCTAAGCATCTGTTACATTTTCCTCAATTTTCTCCCTCTCATAGATACTCAATTCTTGCTTGCTGTGAAGCTTTCTTGTTGTTGAACATATTGCTCAAAGCTCTGTTTATCAAAGCATTGCTTTCAAAATGATCAATTTCTCTCGGCTGTGTTGCAGCTGTGAGATTGATCGCGATATTCACCTGCACCTATAGACCTGCAGACAAACAACAACTTAAGTCTGGACTGACATGATCGGCCCATGATTGTAGAGAAATAGAGATGTTTATATCAGGGCGTCTTCAGGAGAAGTTATTGAAGCGTGTGTCTGTGCTCCTGTTTTTACTCGTATGGTGTATCTACGTTTGTTTGTCTTCTTACTTTGTTGCCAGAACCATTTTCTTGCGTGCGCTGGTTTCTTTCGGCTCGCTGTGCTGCCTTGCCAAATGTTCCCCCACTGCCTTGCTGGGGAACTCTGTCTCGCAGGTGTAGCCAAAGTCCCGCGCCAGGTGGAGCGCCTCACCTGAGCACAAAACGTGGAAAATTACTGATGAAGCAATGCTCAGGCGGATATGAAAACTTTAATAGAATATAAGGGATTCAGGACAAAAAGTTCCTTACCTTCCACCAGGGATGTGAGCAGAGTTACGTTGGCAGCTTTTCTCCGTCCTGCCGGCAGGTTGAGGCCCAGACGGTCCAATTTCTCCCGAAGACACCGGCCTCCATTCTTCGACTTTGCTCTATGGAGAGTAACATAACTCTTTAAAATGACACATTTCACCTCAGAACAACTTTCCTTTTAATTTTTAAGACACAAAACTCCTGAATATCTGCATCACATGTCATCATATCTCTCTTTTTTCTTGCCTATTGTTCCAAAAGACAAATCTAATCAGCCTGCCACTTCAAAAAAATTGGTTTTAATCACATCTTGCAAGTAAGGATGGAAAATATAATTTGCTTTGATGTGACAAAAGCGTAAAATTAAGCATACAATCAAAGGGTGTAAAATTAAGTCGTCTGATTATATGTTGATTATGCTTTCTCCATGTCCCCCTGAGTTTCCCCTGTCGCAGTTTGAGCAGTGTACCCAAAGTGAGACGCTCTATTTTGGAGGAACAATAGTGCCTGTCAATTTTTTCATCTTTCATGTGAAGTTTTGAAAATGTATGTGCTTAAACTCTGTCCAATAAATCCGTAGGAATCCTTTTGGGATACATCTTCTTAATAGAGTTACAGAGAAACCATCCAAACAGACAAAAAGTAACTTAATAAACATGCAAAATCACAGCTCATGTCCTCCTCTGTAAGAGCAGTTTCTATATTTTCTGATTTACTCCAGATGAAGTTCAACTCCTTTTTTTTCTCCTTTGTTGATGCCTCCTCTTGTACGCTCGGCCATATTCTCTCTGTTCCCTCCCCCCCCTCTCTCTCTCTTCCTCCTCGTCCTCCCCCCTTTCCCTTTCTCTCCGCCTCATCAATAATACAGCGCTGGCAACTCTTGCTTTCCTCTGCTTCCTCTGATCCTGGCATGCTTTGGCCTGGTCTCGCCTCCCTCTGGCTCCCTGGGCATGGCGGCGCGTGCAGCCCCGGCCCCTCATTTCGCCTACAATAGTCTTTGTGGATTCTATATACTGAACGTTCTGTGTTTCAACGGAGGGCTGCAAAGAGTCGGGGCAGCGTTCTCCAGTGATCACTGGCCAGAATTAGGCTTTAAAAAAAGACTTTTATTCTGAAATTCTTCCTATATCACAATCCCCTGTTTTACTTGCTTATTATTTAGCTACACTTATAAAAGTGATGAAAAAATAATAAAGCCTTGCAGTAAATTCACACCTCGCGCTCTTATAGCTGTACATTTTCTCGACTTTCCCTACAAGTTGATTTGTTCGGCTGTATTTGTTTTATCATTCACTACCAGCTGTTCCTTTATTACGCTAACATGCTTTCATTCTCATACAATACTGCTACTGCTGCAGGATGGACTCCATGTTTTTGAAGTTTTGAGTCTCTGATTCTCCTGGGATGATGTTGAGAGTACTACATGAACACCTCAGTGAGGTCCTCTGCTACAAAAAGATGAAATGGTTCCATAGAAATGCAAGAAGATAAGGTTTGAATTTAAATATTTGCTTTGTCAGTAGCAATGAACGACTTCTTAGTTTGATTTTTCTTCAAGTCAACAAATCAGGGTGCTTTGTTGAATTGTTGTTGATGCTGTAAGTGTAGACACGTGTGAAAACTGCAATGGATTTAAGGTATTCCCTTGTGTACTGACCCGCCGTGTTTGTTAGTGTGTGTGAACTGACCTGCGCAGTATACCACCCAGTAAGGAGGCGTTGAGGCACTCTGGTGGGGACAGTCTTCTTTTCACCTCTGCGATGGTCACTTTGTATTTGGAGGTGGAGCTGAGCAGCGACAGGCGGCCCGGTACCGAGCAGAACAGATCTGTAGGGTTCACCACGCATGTCCCACCTGCACACAAACACAACACAGGTGTTAGAAAAGTACTGATTACAGTTACATGAGCACATGATGAACAGTGTGTAAGAGAGCACAAAGTCTAGTAAGAAAACTTCAGGGAATGTTCTGGCAAAAAGGGGCCATCAGATTACTGCTAAAGTCTGATGCTGCATGATCCAAATCAAAAAATTGTAGATTGATAAAACTTGAAAATTGAATAAGAGCTTGATGGACACACTGGTACGCCAATATGATTTTAGGCCGACATCACTGAGCCGATATAACTGGGCCAATATTATCCGACAGACATTACTGAACTGATATTATTGGACTGATATTACCTTATCACATATTATCGTTTAGAAGATCTCTGCCTCCACAATATAATCTCATTGGCAAAGTGGGTCAAGTGGGATGAATACTCATGAGTAGTTAAGCACTGCCTTTCCTTTTCATCAGTGAACCAATGTGTGTTATAACACTATCTTAACAGTATGCAAGCCTCAGATATTGTGTTGCATCACGTAGCAACAGATGCTTGCAGTCCACAAGGGATGTTCCGGAGTGACTCATTTGCTAGTCGTTTAGACTAAAATTTGAATTCCGAATTCCGGAGTTGTTCAACGGTAAGAAAAAAGTCAGAAACGGTCAAAATTGTGTATTATTTACGTTATTATTTAAGCACATGATGTCCAGTTGCTTAAATGAGTGTGCCTACTGCTAGCACCTCCAGCCATCAGTCTTCCTTGAGGGTTAATGTCCACAGGCCTGTTGTGGTTACACATTGCTCTGGTTGAGTTAACCAGACACAGCCTTCATACAACTTTATCATCATTTGCTAGTTTAAAATACTAACAAACCATGCTACACTATGAGATACAACCTGTCATCTGTGCTTCTTAACCCTCCTGTTATGTTGCGGGTCAATTTGACCCATTTTAAAGCTAAAAAATCTAAAGAAAAATGTAATTAGAAAAAAAGTACTTAGCGCAATCAACATATAGAATAATTTATCAACATAACTTCATAAAATAAATAAATAAAATAAAATACAAAATTAAATTAACAAAAATCTAAGGCATTTAAAACTATTGTAATTATATCTAGGGCTTCCCAATGTACATTAAATAAAGTTTTAACAGGAATTTTCATAAAAGACGAGTGAGTTATCCTCATTGAACCATGATCTGTGGGAATTAAAAAACACCATTGCACTAAATATCAATTTAAATGGTTAGTAATGGAGTTAATAATGAGATTGTTTGGATTTTTTTGTGTTCTTACACTTTTGAATCATTAAATATTCCCCGGGTCAAATTGACCCAGGAACATTATTGCTGTCCCTAAGAAACAAACATAACTGGAGGGTTAACATCCTGGTAGTAGAGCCTTATGGCAGTCAGCATTGACTGGAGACCAAGCTAGTGACTGGAGAGGTCCAAGATTGAAGACTACTTTCAAACTTCCTATGTTTTCATTTTAAAAACAGAAAATCATGGTGGTGAATCACAGTATCTCAACAGCATGTGACACATTCAAGCACCAGCAATGAAATTAGTTCGCTATTTGAGTATCTAACTGCTCATGAGCAATGCAGTGCTGAGCAACTCGCTGTTATAACCCCACTGCCCTGTTTTTATTTTCATGCTGCCTCCTAGAAATAGACGAGGAGGGTTTAACTCATGAAGTTCAGATGAAAAGTAGCTCTATGATACCTCCTCATTTCAAGAAACCTTAACCTTACAATGGCAGCTGGCTGGAGGGAGATTGTCAGGGCGCTTGGAGTGCCCAGTAAGAAAATGTGTATTGATTTTTAGAGCTTGTTAGCTTGTTTAACAAAGTGGAGATAGTGGTGCATTAATAATATCTACATCCTTAATTGAAGTGCGTTGCCTTGACTCATGTTAACACTGGGGGCCGGCCTGTTTTTCTGTTTGCACAGTGCAAAAGTAAGAAGATAGAAAATATTTATCCATCTTGGATGTCTCTAGCTGGTCTCCTGAACTCACCTGAGTGCAATAAGGTTTGTTTGGATGATGTGAATGTTTGTTAAATGCTGTATGGACAGCTACTACGCAATGTGATTAAATATCACTGAGCAAAGCAATTTACATTTTAGCCCTTAAGTTCAGCTCACTTTATCTGCTGCCATATTACTAATCTGTACATTTCCTCCCCATAACATAGATACTGGTCTCAGAAATCCCACATCTGACAAGCTCTTATTTCCACACTAACCACGTTTAGTTTGTCAATGTCAGTCCACGTTCCTTTCACGTTTCTCTAACCTCAACTCAAATAACAGACGCAGCCTAACGGATCTTTTTCAATGCTCTATGACAACAATGTATCACCAGAATGTCCCCTCTCCCTGGACTAAGAAAGACGGCACCGTGTTCATCTTTTTTAGAACTTGCTGTGTGGTTTTTGAATGACTCACTTATCCAAAAGGTGTTTTATAGTAACTAATTTGCATAATGCTATTAACCCACCTTATAAACTATAGTGAAACAAAAACCAAGAACCTGTATCCACTCTACAAGTTCAGTTCACTATTTGGATTTAAGCATTCAGACATCACAGCAAAACTTTTATTTGTCAGCCAACTAACCTCTTTCCAAATTTCAAGCAATAAAAGCAAAAATAACTTAAGTACTATAGTTAAACATATGTTTTTACTAGGGCTGTGATCATTTCTGCATTAATTGCTATGCGATTAAGGTCAGAAATTAATTTTCAATCATGCTATTTTGTCCCTTTCAGCACACTGTAGTTAAGCTGCTGCAGTGTCTTCTTGCTTCCTGCTGCAGCACTTTCGAATGCCACATTTCACTTTAAAAACTCCTAAACAGCGCAGTTGAGGCCGTTATGTTGTCCTTTGAAATATAAATAAAAACAAACTGTATTTCACAGATAAGCTCTTTGAAGATGTCTGCTACCTTTAAGTCATTGGTTCAGACCCCACTGGTGTAGCAATGCAGCATTTATTTGAAAAATAAATCTGAAAGTTAAGATCATAAAGAACATTTCATTGCATTCATCTGATTCCTAAATCAAAACATCCCTTTACATTGTTATTATTGACTTCAAAACTGTTTGGAAATTCAGAATAATAGAATTTCAAAAATGTGATTAAAAATGATTAATCGTGATTAACTATTGAAAATCAGCGATGAATTGCAATTCAAAAAGCGAATCATTTGACAGCCATAATTTTTACATTTCCTTCACTTCACTTTACATCACTGTTCTCTCTAGTGTCATCAAGCAAGGCAGGTTTCATCAAGTTGAAAATCAGAAGCACTGATAAGTATAATGAGGCATAAAGCTTCAAAGGTACCTCATTTTGACTTGAACTCTACAAGTAATAGAGGGTTTCATATTTTTACTACAAGAGCTGCTTTTCCCTTTACTTCCTGTACGGCTTTCAGGTAACAAAGCGTATCAAATAAAAATCCTTTAACTCTTTGAGAAGCTTTAACTCACAGAAAGTACGTGATTTTTTTGTCTGAAAGCATAGTATAAATCAAATGAATTGTTGTTAGTGTATCTTCTGCATTCATCAGTGATGGGATTGTTCAAAAGAATTGAATAACATGTTTGTTTATACATTTTGAAAAGCTCCGCACAGGGAAGAAGAAATGGGCATTATTTTTGCCCATTTGTTTTTAGTGAGCAGCTGTTTGAAAACTTAGCATGAGATCTGCCTAGGTGTTATTTTCAAGAATCACAAATATCAGATCATGATTCACATTTTAAACCTCATATCTGCCAGCAGAGCAACCAAGAAGTTACATTTACAGGTGCAATACTGTGCCAGTGCAGCCAGTGTGCAGTGGTAGCTTCACAGTCAATGCAAGTATTCTCACCACAACAGAGTACTTGGAAAATTCAATTCAAACAGCTTATTAATGCTAACAAATTAGAGGATTTTTCTAAAACCATCAAGTTGTTTTTTTATATAGTTTGTCCAAACATTTGAAAACAAACAAACATTAAGGACATGTGACAACTAGGCGTTACTATGGTTCACTGCCTTTTACGTCATCCACAATAGATAATGTATGTGTAAATACAGTTTTAATGACAGCTAAAAAGTTAGCAGTAAGTAATGCAAACTCTGTCAATGAGATCAAGTATCTTCACTCACCACTTGCAGTAACAGTGTGTTTCAATGCTTCATCCCTTTCACTGGTTAAATATTAGATTAAGTTTTTTTTCTGTTTTACTATGTACATATAATTTGATGTCTGTTTCAGCTCAATATTTGTCTGTAAGTAGGAAAAGTCAGCTTTAACCCCAGGAGGGGAAAACAAAACCTTCCTTTTAATCACCTTCCACCATCCACCATGTTGATTTCATTACAGACTCCTACATGTGTGAATAAATGACTGCTGTTGTGATAGTGAAGACTCTTTCACATTATTAATTGCATCTGAATCAGTGTTGTTGAGTCCTCGTGGAATAAATCCACTGCTCTGAGTGGGCCTATTATTATTAAACTTTCACTTGAACTAACGTCCCAAGCAGCTGAAACGCAAGGTTTCTGTCTGATGTACTGTAGGCTATATTCTATTATTCATCTGCCTCATTATCAAATCTAACAGCAGGGTGTGTCGCTTTGTTATTGGGCCGTGCTGGGTTTGATGGAATGAAGAAAAGGATGCCATGTAGGCCAAGGAAGAACGACGCTGCAGGCAAAGATTGGCTAATCATTTTAGGGCAGTGTGGACAATTTGGCCACCAGCTACGCTTTAAAAATATGACCTATATTTTAGCTCTAAAAATCTATTATTCAGAATCAGCAGAGAGGGGGCTAGATTCGTTTTTCTGGCCGCAGGAAGGCTGTCAGACCTGTGGCATCAAAACCATGTCACCCGGGTTCAGCACCATGGACAGCGGCTCCTACCTTTCATTTCAGCACCTGGACAGCGCCTCATGCCCACAGCACAAGTGTGACATCATAATGGTGTGGCAACAAAAGCCTGTTGTAGTCCGGCGGGCAGCGCTTTCATACAAGGCTGTATGGGACTTGTATTTCACCCTGGCAGTCAAAAGTAGACGCTCGGTGATCGATTGATACTATTGGTTAAGCATGGACTCCTGTGTGTGTGTGCGTGCGTGCGTGCGTGCGTGCGTGTGTGTGTGTGTGTAGTGTCTGTGTGTAGTGTCTGTGTGTGTAGGCTATGGCTATGTGTGCGTGTATGTGTGTGTGTGCGTGTGTGTGGATGTGCGCGTGTGCAGTCCGGCTCGTCTGTGTCTTTCTCTATGTGACACAAACCGGGCAGACCTGTCTGTCAGCCTCACGCGCTCTGACAGGGGCGCGCGTCTCTGAAAGCCGCGGGTTCACATCATATTAATTCCCCTAAAAATGTTTTGATTCAAAGTAGTTTGTATTTTATGTTGCCAAGGGCAATCGAAAAGAGCTATTGCCGGTAGTGCAGTCAGTGGAGCGCGCGGGCCCAGAGGCGATAACGGTATTTAAGCAACGGAGAGTAGCCTGGGGCTGCGGCGCGAGCGGCGGGCGGGATCACACGCGGAATCAAGCGCCTTTTACGAGTTTGCCACGAAAATTAAAGAAAAAGAGACACGGGCCAAATGTCATTCTCCTCATATTTTAACAACAATGTTTATAGCTCCTAAAAAAAGCCCGCCAATGTCTTGACAGAAAAGAGAGGAGGCGTGCACGTGCTGTAGTGGCGGGGGCGCGCCTGCCTGACAGATCAGCTTGATCTGTGCGGCTGCTGCTGCTGTGTTCGAGCTGAACTGGAAAAGGGATAGCAGGGTGATTAAAAACACAGACGACTCCTCCTAAGTAGGATCCGCGTTTCTTGAGTGATTTTCTTTTGAAAAAGGTTATGTGAATATTCATGCCGCCAAAGCCGCAGTCAGAAAGAACAACATTAATATGATCTCGGCTGAATCCGGGGCCCCGCTCGGCATTAGCATATCAAAGCGTCCGCCCGAGGCGAGAGAAGCTATCGATACGGGAGCGGGAGGTAAAGCAAAGATTATTGGTTGTGATGGTTGCAGCGGCTGAGCTCAGGGCCAAATACGGCGCACCATTAACCGAAAGTGATAGCGGAGGGATTCCCGCGTCAATCCGAGAGAAAAGCCCCAACACCTAGGCTGAGCTGATGAAAAATTAAACCCGAGACACAGCCTTCCTCTCTGTATGGAAAACTACACATAGTCCTGACTGAAAAAAGACAACAACACAGGAGTAGGCTTTGATGGACCGAAATCAGATCCAAACGGTGCCAAAAATCAAGAGTCATGGTGAAAATGGCCGGCCTGATATGTGTTAATACAGGCCGAGTCAAGGTCCACGTCCAGCCCCCAGAGCGTCAACACGAGACGCCTTTAAATCAATCATCTCTGATTAAACACACAGGTAGCTATGGGCTAACAATAACTCCACTGAAAAGAACACACAATTACTGCTAAGATGTGGATCACATCACTGCCCACAATAAATACCCTACATAACTTATAGCCTATATCAAAAATTTAAAATAAGTCCGGAAGCATCAAACTTGAGTTAATTATTAAGGCAACTATAAAGGTTATTCTTGCATTACACAATAGAATAGAATAGAATATCTGTATTGTCACTGTCACAAATACAACGAAATTAAGTGCAATCTTGTTTCAGTGCAATAGATAATATATTAACTTTTAGTTTCAAATGATTTTATATGAAAGTGTATTTCTGCTAGCTTGACTACGGAAGTGTAATTTATTTGATATTTTTCTATAGCCTACTGATCATCGTCCAATAATTGATTTTTTTGGCAATACATTTAAGAGGTTAGGTTGTATGCCCTTTTAATTGTAGACTAAAACCTTGACATTAAAAGTGTATTAACGTTTGGTTTTATACTGGCTAATGACCATATAAGTTAAATAATTGGTATTCTATAGCCCATTCCTTGTTATAGTAACAATATTTACCGTTTTATATCAGAGTCAGCCTATTAGAAGGTTCTGCTGGATTTATCACTCTAAAAGCATTAACATGAATATTAGATTAAAAATCGTATTAATAAACAAAAGCAAGCCGTCAGATTGTAGCCTGACACGTGCGAACTGTAAAAGCCCCATCAAACCTGTGCCGTTTAAATTCATTGGTGACGTTTTAATTTGTATCAAAAGAAAAACTCCATGTTTTTATATCGACTGGTAAAAGAAACAGGTGTTGAGTGACAGTGAAAGGGAAGCGCCTGAACACTGTGTGTTAGCGTTTAAATAGGCGCGCAAATGGGGCCGCTCGTGCTGTAACATGTTGACAGCAGACAAGAGAGGGGAGTGTTCCGCCTGTTTGTCTGTCTGCTCGCTGTCTTGTCGCGTTGTGTCGAGCCGTGAGAGCTTCACGGGCCTCCGGTATGAACTTGGTTATATACAACATACAGGGGGAGAATAAACAGGGGCCCTTACCTCTCCGGATGACGCCCCCTTGGCCGTTCAGCACGAGCCCACACTGCGCTTCCACGGAGCCCTGCGGAGAGACAGCATCATTAGAGCGAGCAGGGAGGTGAAACCACTTCACCCACATTCTTTACACCGCTGGAGCTCCGAGTTACACAGCTGTCAGGATCCACAAACACGTGAAATTAACCGTGTTACGTTTACTTCTTCTTTTTCTTCGAAACGTTTTGATGCTTTCATGGACAATCAGTCAAAAATATTCAACATTTACACTGAAAGCAAAGCATTGTTTTACAGAGATCTTTGTAAAAAAAAAAAAAAAATGGGACTATAACATGAAAACAACACCAGAAGAGAAAAATACTATGACACACTTGTAAAGATGATATCAGCACATACATTTCCTCATATTTGGTGAAAACATTTCATATAAATCATTGTGGTTCCTAATGATGTGACTAATAATACAGCAGTTATGTTGTCATATGTAGGGTATAAATGATATACACTCTTGGATTAGTTGACTTTTAATTTGTAATATTTGTGACACGTTAGGGGTATTCAATATTTCACAAATATTCTATGTGAGAAAGCCTTAAAAAAAAGTTTGTTTCTCTACTTCAGACCAATTTTTATTTTTACAATGTTACTTTAAATGCAACACATTTGCCTAGGTTTTATGGCTTTACATAGATCTGAATCATGTGTCCCTTCATTATTATCATCAGAAACTAAAATTATAGATTAAAGCCAAAATCTACACTACACTATAACAACAAAATAAAAAAATGTATTGATATTTGAGTATTTTTCTCAGAAATCAGTCATTCCTTTTACAATTTGACCTGAAATGCAGAATAGTTGGCTTGTTTTTCAATCAGTTTGATATAACTGACTAAATTATCTTATAGCTTATTTAGTTTGTATACATTTAAAAAGGCTCAATATGATCAAGGTCAGTATTTCATGGTAAAAAAATACATAAAGGCAAACAGTATTTCTTTCCTATATATCGTGATTACAGTTTGCATTGAAATTCAACAAATTCAACCATTTGGCATGTTATAAATTCAGTCAGATTTAACAACTCCTTCAGGATTTGTAATTTAAATAATGTTTAGAAAGTTATTGGCGATATTAGCCGGTATTTAATAGGAAATCAAAAGAAAAAAGTGTTTTAAATAGCTACATTTTAGGGTCTTAATATTACAATAAATCCTCCTATGACCCCTCATATGTATTCCGTGACCCCTGAGGGCTATCGACACAGGTTGGGAACCACAACCCATAAGTCCATCAGGTAACTGTACTGCACCATCAAGTTTGGTAATAAGGTCTTACACATTACATCTTTTGATAAATTGTCCATGTTTCACCCCGTTTGAACCATTTTTCCAGCAGTGGAAGCTTTTTGTTAGAAAGTGTGCGTCACTTAGCAGCTTTGAGGAAAATTGAGGGCAGAGAGAAATAAAGGATGCAGCTCACGGATCACCCAGAAACGAGCTTAATTTGAAAGGCTCGAGGCTATATGCGAGGACAGCAGCACTCATCCAGACTGAGAAATGAGCACGAGTGTCCTGAGTTTATTGCAGCCACCAACCTGTTGGGGATCAATCTGTGGCACACACACACAAACAACAAGCAGCCTGTAGCATACATATACGGGGCCTGCATGTATGGAAACCTGTTACCGTCGCCATTTTGGTCCACATCAGACTCGCGTGCTATCAACAATGTCATCAAGAAAGGAGAACACGCGCTTTTTTATTCAGAAAACACTTAATCCCCCGTGCGAGCCTCAAGGCCTGGCCCACGCAGAAGCCCCCTGATTAAAATAAACCTGAAAAAGGAGCTTGTTGTAGTTCTTTCTTAACCAGCTCCTGTTCTGTTTCTTTTCTTCCACTCCGAAGCTAAAGTGATTATAAAATCAATATACAAAACGCAGAGGTCTTGCATGAATTAGCTTAGCGACGGGAGAAAGGTGTGGCAGCTGCTTTTGTTCAGCATGAAAATCTCTTTAACGCGCTCAAAGATGCGACCGGGCTGCACGAGACCATAGGCGCATCTGTTCCGTTCATACATCCGCCTCGTGCGAGCTCAGGTTCACGAGCCGTTTCTTTCTTCTCCTCAATAAAGGGTCAGACCTGTGCTCTTTTATGTGCCAGCAGCTTTAGGAAAATAAAGCATGAGCTTGATACAGCAGTGCTTAGCTGGGAGCGTATAGCCTTCTATAGGTTCAATATATATATTAAAATACAGAAGCCTTTTCACTTTTAAATTTCAAAATATGTATTTAAAGACACTTATGACTTAAAATAAAATAAAAATATTTTTTAAAGGAGCAAGTTGGCTAAATTAAATCAGGCTATTGCGCTTCACTCAGATACCATGTCAAAAATAATAATTAATTGCAGAGTAAGGAATAAAAAACTATTGAAAAAATCCCAAATCCACTAATAAATTAATCTCTGATTTTCTAGAGAAGTAGCTTTGTTTTCTCGACGTTTCATTACATTTTTCAAACTAATATAAATCATGTTCAGGCAACACCACACCCTCTATATTGGCTATTGTAAAAAAAATAAAAAAATAAAAATAAAGAAGATAATAATAAGAGTAAAAGAAACCATCAAAAAGTAAATTAATTTGCAAATCTTCTGAAATGTTTTAAATGTTTTGAATATATATATACAGTTGTGCTCATGAGTTTACATATTATTTCTAGTGTAGTTTCTGTTGTTGAGTGAAAAAAATGTTTTTCTCTTATCATTCATATTCTCTGAAAAATGGCACAAAAAAATCACAAATTCTGCCAGGGTATGTGAACTTATGAGCACAAATGTATATATTAAAATAATTATTAAGGGTGTCCAAAGAAATAACAAACGCCAGTGATTCAATGTGTTTAATACAAGTTTGGACGCAACTGTCCAAATCTGAACTTGAGCAGAGTTTGTAAATAGTTAACGTGACTGAAATAATGTGTCGCCGTCTTAAAATGTGTTTAACTAGAGCCGTGATTTAACCAGCTCAGATGTCGCTGCATAAGTAACAAAGTTGATTGACGTTAAGTCTGTAATTGGATAAACTACGGTGCTTTATGGCGCTCGAGCTGTTCATTGTGCCCTGAACCCCGATCCGTTAATCCGCCCTTTACCGGAGAATAGAGCAACCAGCGGCTTTTCTTTGCTTCAACAGACAGCCGGACACACACACACACACACACACACACACACACACACACACACACACACACACACACACACACACACACACACACACACACACACACACACACACACACACACACACACACACACACTGAAATACACACACAAGAACCGTGCGAATCCGTTTTCATCTCGACCATTTCTTTACATCGAAAAGAATTATGTAAAATATGGGTCACGTGTGTTTGTGGGAAAATAAAGGGCGGATTTCACAATAGGATTGTATAGACTGCCAGTCAATTAACCTTTAGAAACAGGCCTGCCTTTCAGAGGCTCGGCGCCGTGTGGACTTGACATTTACTTAGCCTGCTGTACAGTCACGTTTGGTTTGGCTTGAAAATTATCTCAAGATGAAATCCAATATTATTATTTCTCCCTTGTAAGGCCAGAGTCAAGGGTTGGGGCGAATGTAAGACAGCTTTGTCAATGCCAAATGCAACAGACAGTTGAAGCAGACAGGCAGACAGACAGACATCTGGCGCTGTCTTTCTGTTCAATATTTTTGGAATTGCTGTGTTGCTGGTACAATAGAGGGGAGGGAGGGGAGGGGGGGTCAATAGTAGGCCAGTGGGGCATGGATACTGGGCTTGAAGTGGCAGCTATGGTGGTTCTGTTGGAGTATCTTTTGGACCAATGTTAGTAAACCAGAAGAATGGGAGCACAGAAAAGGGGGGACATTAGAGGTGTTGGACCTGATGGGGGGGACTGTGAGTTAATGCGTAAAAAGAGAGTAATGGTGGCCTCCGGTACCTGCAGGTCGTCTGACGCCGCTTGAGGAAGACCCAGGCCGGCTCCAGGTAGCAGCCTCTGGTCCGGGTGGTGCATACCGACGCCGTAGGCTTGGGAGCCGTGTGACGTCATCAGCGACAGGTCATGGCGCCTGTATGCGTCGAGGCAGCCCAGCTCGCGCCGCTGCTGCTCGTCCAGGCACGAGGACTTGAGGGCCGAGCGAGCGTTATGCAGGTTGATGAAGTCGGCGGGCTCCCCGTGGTGGATCTGCTGGTAGTACTGGCCCGAGTGCAGCGAGTTCAGTCCGTAGGCCTCCGGGGCCACGGCCGGGTGGGAGTGCTGGAACTCGTAGTGGAAGGACTGGTGGTGGAGGGGCGTGTACTGGTGGTTGGCCGAGAAATAGGGCGAGGCGAACTCCGTCCCCGCTGGTGCTGGGTAGGTGAGCGGGGAGGAAGAGGAGTAAGCGACCGAGGAGTTGGCCACGGACTCCAGGCACCCGAGCTGCATGAGTCGGTAGCTGTTTGATCCGTCGTGACGTATCTACAAGATAATAAAGAGACGGGGAAATATATGAGCCGTGTCATTTAGCATCAGCCGGAGTCTCCTCTCTCTCTGCCTCCCAAACACACTCCAAAAACACATCTCACATACTCAAAGCGTTTTTTTTCTTCCTACTTTAAACCACCTGAAGGAGATGTCACTTCCACACGCCCGGGAGGGGAACGAGCGCACGGCAACAGGAGCCATCGGTATTTTTTCCCTCCCTTTGGCGTGCCTGTCACTCTGCTCGCAGCGGTTTAAAAGGCGTGCTGTTATATATTATTATTATTACCGAGCTGCTGGCGAATTTACTGTCCCAACTCTTGCGCTCATTGTGGATGGGAGGTAAGCAGAGTGAGACACAGCGGAGTGTTCCGCCCTGAAATGTTCTAATCACACTGTTACCGGCTCACACACGAGCCTCATTTGCTTCCACACACTCATAAAAAGCCCCGTTTTCACCTGCAGCTGCACTAACATGCACGACTCTTATCTCCCATCATACATTACATTTCTTTTAATGCATCTGATAGCTACAAAATACTCCAGTTGGAGCTTTCTTTGGAGCAAATGCTGCCTTCAACTGCCTACGAAACTCAGCCTAAACCAAACATAATTTCTGCTTCGCTGTTGCTACAATTCAGAGAATTAAAGGATGTTAAGAAAATAAATTAGCGTACCTCTGCGTCGTGGACAAGTCCGGGGAAGGTCGCTGACATTGTTCTTTCTCCAAAGTAACCCGTGTTTTTTTTTTCCTCCTTTATCTGGCTCCGGTCGAATAATAATTATAATAATAAAAATGCGTTTAAATCCTCAAAAAGCGAAAGAAATAAGAAAGTCCCCCCTCGCGCGCTCTCGTTAACGGCAGAAAGCAGGCGGAACGCGAGCGTCTCCCCTCTGCACGGACGGGGCTGGCTCACGGATTTTGTACTTGCAGGGTATTTCTCGGCTGATGTCGTAGGTCCCTTGGTAATATAGAAGTTTTGAAAATTAAGCATCAGCACTGAGGAATGGGAGGACAATAGACGGAGCGGAGCATCCCAGGAGACAAGGAATAAATATTGTATCTTCGCCTTAATAAGGAACCAAGTGCTTCTTTCAACAATTTCGACGCTTTTTGTGGACATTTTCCTTTTTGACCCGTTTGTATTTTCACCAGGTCTTCTGCTCGCTTTCGTCGTGTTATTACTTTTTATAGTCACACCGACGTTTTTACTTAAAATGTTTGGATTTTCAACGAAAATGTAAGTTTGCCTTGAAATATTACACAGCTAATTTCGACAATTATCAACGGAATTAAACTGGGTTTTAGTTTATTTCTAAAATTGTATTTTACTTTATTTAGAAAGCTTCGATAGGGAATTTCATTCAGATACGCTCCGTTTTCGGTGCTTTCTGCATGCTTTTATACTTAGAGAAGCATTTTCATTGTTGGAGTTGTTTGAGCATGTCTATAATGCTACTGTGGTGTATTCTGATTTCAAAATAAAACGACCACCCCATTTTTAATAGACATTAATTCGATGTTTCCACATCGGAGTTGATCCAATACGTTTCTCAATACAGATTATGATCTAAAATAGCTGCATTTAAAATGAAATCTGTAACAGAAGAGTACTTATAAATTTTTTCCCCTTTTTATTTTTCTAAATAAATGGAGAACGCTGCTTTATATTTTTCGTTTGAAATTATTTTTACGCATGCATAGAAAACAGCTTTTAATGAGCTTGAATGTATTATTTTTATTATTACATTTTTTTTATTATCATTTTTTTTTTATAGAGGGAGGGGTTCAGGGGGTTTAGTATGAAAGTTGCATTTGTGAAGAATTGACAGGAGCACGAGACCTTTTCTCTTTACAAATCAGCATTGCATGTGTATGTGTGACCAGAGGCGAGTGCATGGAGGGTGAATATAAACATGGTTGACGACATGATTATTATATTATTATTATGATTTTTTTTAATTATCATTATCATTTATTATTGTTATTATTATTTTTTTTATTATTATTGGAGATGCAGATACGAACGGGGACTATTTTTTTTCGGTCAGTCGGTCATCCTCATGACACCTCTCTCTCCATCTTGTACTCTCTCTTTCTGCCTTTCTCCTGCTGTAACTCACCTGAGCACGCACCCTCAGGGTGGTCCTGCCCTGCTGAATGGGGCCGTTGTTGTGTTGTAGAGTAAGATGATAGAGGAGGTTTGTTTATATTTATTTGAAAACGTGTCATAAAGGATAATCAGGTGAGACATATTCTCGCACACAAACAGGTTACTCATTTGTCGTTGTTTAAGGGATAATAACAGACCGACATGTGTATGGAGGGACACAGCGAGGAAGCAGCCTCTTTTATCAGACTGAATGTACAGCACAGCCCATTGCTGCCTTGCCCTTAGGCCACCCGGAGAGCAACAGGAATACAAAATGTAAAAAAGCAGAGGCCTTAAGCTTGTGGTCACAGCCTAGAGAGGAGCAAAGCTGAGAGGTAAAGAGAAGGAGATGAGGGGAGGAGAGGAAGCTGAAGGAGGAGAGAGGAGAGTCTGTCAGATTTCAAAACAAACCAGCCAACAGAGAGAGAAGGGGGGGAGGGAGAGAGAGACAGACATGGAGAGAGAGAGAGAGAGAGAGAGAGAGAGAGAGAGAGAGAGAGAGAGAGAGAGAGAGAGAGAGAGAGAGAGAGAGAGAGAGAGAGAGAGGAGATAAACCCTAATCAGTCTTGTTTTGGATGTTTTTCCCCCTGTTCAGCTGTAACTGTAACCAAAGCGACTCCCTGATATTATTAAAGTGCAGACTGTGACCGTGCTGACGCCGGGACGCCGGGATTGACTCTGCACTTTAATTAAGCAACTATTTCCCCTCCCATCTGTTAGGCTGCTGCATGCGCCTCCCTTTGCCCTAATCTGCTGTAATATTATTATTATTATTATTATTATTATTATTATTATTATTAATAATAATAATAATAATAATAATAATAATAATAATAATAATAATAATACGAATAATAATAATACGAATAAGTATAAAAATAAGAAGAATTTTAAATAGAAGGAGGCATTTTTGGCTCAGTTAGTAATATTTTTATTGATTTTCTTCACATGCTGCCATATCTCATCGCCTACTAAAAATATATTTTCCTCTTCGTCCCTGGTCACGTGGTTTAAACCCCCATCCCCAAAACAAGCTTAAATATTCTACAAGATCTTTTTCCTCTTGATTAAGTCTATTTACTCCAGTCACATCTGAAAAAGAGTCCTGTAACAAACACAGACGGCCCGGGCGGTGCAGGGTTCCGCCTTAAATAGCCTCCTTAAAAAAGTTCTCAAGGCCTTTTATATTTTAATTAACCGTTACCGATTGTTTTGCCTCGGGGCTCGACGGGAAACCTCTGCACGACGAGACCGGTGAAGGCCGGTTGTCGCACGCCAGGTATTTGAAAACGAACAGAGAGAGAGAGAGAGGGCGAAAGGGTGGAGGGAGGCTACAAAGAGAGAAGGAGGAGGAGGGATGAATGGGAAGGCCACCAGGCAAAGAGATGGAGGGAGGAAGAGAGAGCTTTGGTGTCAGTTAAGGTAGTGATGCTAAATGTTATAAGATAATGGTTTCCTTATTTTGGTTCAAGAAAAACTTTCCAAAATAGTGTCTACAGGCCAGGGGGGCGCTTAATGACTCTGCATGTGTGTTTGATATAGATTTGACAGGGAAATCATGTCAACAATCAGATTCATTGGTTCAACCTGTTTCCTATATACCCTAGAATAAAACCCTGTAGGTCGACTAGAGAGTGATGATCCAATAAATTGTTAAACCTCTAGTCTAGTAGATTGTTCAAGTCACTTTAAGGCAATTTAAGCTGGTTGTCTACCGCCTGAAACCATAAAATATGAGTCTACACCCAAAATCTGCACACTGAATGAATCTGACAGATCACTGACTGCTGTCTGATTAGTTGTTTAAGTCAGTAAAGGACCATTGAAATTGGTGGTCTACCGCCAAAAGCTATATCCAAATCAGCTCCCTCAATCAACCTAACAGAGGTATGATTTGGTTGTTTGCATAAGCCAAAGGCAATTCATGGTGGTGTTCTTCTCCTCAAAATAATAAAATGTGGTCTTCACTATAACCCAAATATCACTCTCATTTAACCTTACAGATCCGTGATTACTGTCTCGTTGAGCCATTCATAGGCTGTTAAAATTGCTGTTCTACCGCTAAAGGAATAAGATTTCACTTGTAATCCCAAATCTTCACATTCAATTAACTTTACAGATCAGCTATTGTAGTCAAGTCAATTGTTGAAGTCACTCAAAGGCCATTCAAATTGGTTTTCTACCCAGAAATGATGAAATTTAGGGTCTACACACAAATCTGCACTATCAATTAACCTAGTGATTGCAGTGTATTGTGTCATAGGCTGTTAGAATTGGTGTTCTACCACTAGAAAGGATGACATTTCAGAATTGTACACATTTAATTCACCTTACAAATCTTTAATTGATAGTTAAGTCATTCATAGGCTGGAGTTGGTATTATACCGCCCAAAATGTTAAAACAACTTTTGGTCTACCCTTAACCTAAGTCTCAGTGATTGCACTCTAATTTTTGGATCTACACACGGATCTGCACACTCAAGCGTAGACTGCAGTCTATTTTGATGAATAAGTCACTTCAAGGCCATTCAAATTGGTGGTCTACCACCAGAAGCGTTCAAATTTAGTTTCCCCCCGTTTATTACATTTTTTGTAACAGACCACCGTGAGTCACACTTTTTCTTTTTTTTACTGAAGTTAAGAGGGTTTGTTGCAAAACAGTGTTACCTGAGAAACAGATATGTGTATGCATTCAGGCTGTCAACCCGGTCGGGGCACCAGTTGCACGGTAGACGGTCCTAATAGGGCTTAACGCCGACGAGTGGCCCCGCTTTACCGGCGGGGCTGGGAGCGCAGCACCAGATGCGCACTGATCTCCGGACAGGAGCCAGTCCATCTGCCGCCTGACGAGGCAGGGAAAGGCCCCGAAACCCCGCACAGCCCACAGCCCAGAGGCGAGAATTTAGATCAGCCCTGAGCTTCCTGGATGGAGCGCTGATCCTGCAGAGAGAGAGAGAGAGAGAGAGTGAGAGGGCCCCTGGTGTCTGCTGTTTTAGAGCAAGTGTCTGAAAATAAGACAGTATGGAGAGGAAGAAGATTAGGGTTTAAACTTATGGGCATGTGGCTTTGGCGCACTCTCGACTCATCTTCTAGAGAGATCTGTAAAACATATACCATCATGTCTGGGATAATTAAAGAGAACAGTTTCCTAAACTGAAAATGTGGGGATACCTTTGTTATCTTAGAAAAACAGTACCAAGAAAACTTTCTGTTTCAAAGAATAAGTCATAACTTATTTGGGACTTTCGATGATGCAGCTTTGGGTTTAGTTTCAGTGTCTTGTTCGAAATATTATATCTAAAACCCACAAATTTCACCTGAAACATAAATTCCATAGTGTAAATCGATCAAATGAAAGACAGTTTCCATGTCATCGCTTTTCTCTGCCCTTTTTGTTTCTTTCACCCCGATTGGTTTAAATGGCTTAATAGGGTGCAACAACTTATTTATAATAGATCACCATATAGCCTGCAGTCATTTAGCCTATTGCTACCACAGTTAACTGTAATCCCCTTATAGGCTTTTAGACTCCTTTTAAGTATATTGTGTCAGATTGTAACACTTCCAGTAGTCCTAAATGATGATGCGTTTAGTGGCTGTAGGGATTTATAGCCTACCCATTCAGGCTTGTATTTAATTCCTCGTGGCTTGTAAATACTGTGTAGTGAGAAGTCAGTTTACAAATGTAAACTCATTGGTGTGTATTAATGTGTAGTCTGAAGTCAGAGGAAACTAAAAATTCATAACACTGTCTGCTTGCAGTCTGTGTGCACATGTGTTGGCCTTGTTTATGAGTCTGTTTTGGTTTTAATCAGCCCCGGTCAGACACCGACCTCATATGGCCATGAGCGTCCGTTAACTCGGTGCTGTAGAAGCTTGTGTGTGTGTGTGATGTCAGTGTGTTTCCTGTATGTGTGTATGTGGGGGCCTGCACCTTTTCCAGCCAAAATAACGACTGGCATAATGAAGGCGAAACATAACAAACGGCCCAGAAGATGTTTGTCCAAAAGCAATTAAGAAAATGGTGTGTGACCTACATACAGGAAGCGCCTCGGAAGGAAGCACAGGTTAATATGCTAATATGGATCTGCTAATTGTGGGGATTTACTTGTCGGTTTGTGGAGGGGGGAGATGTAGAGTGGGGTGAGGAGGGGAGGGGGGCGTCACTACTCTTCTTTAAGCCTCCAAGATTTGCAGCAAATTAATTTCTCCCCATGATGCAGTGCGTGAGGTGAGGAGAGCAGAGAGGAGGCAAGAAACAGGTGGTCGATGTTAGATAGAAGAACTGCTCAGATTATAATCCCATATTGAGAGGAAAAAACGAACTGAAATCTGGATTATTTTCGCCCCTTTTTCTCTCACTTTTCCTTCCCCAGTTTTCCTGGGATTTATTTTCATTCTCAGGGTTTAAAAACAAATATCATCCAAAATGCATCCACCTCCTGTCAAGTGCACACATCATATTAATTATTATCGCCCCGGGGTGACACCCCTCCTCCTTCTCGCCCCTACCCACTCACAAACAGAGCCTGCAGGACGTTTAGGCTACTTCAAGGACCCTGCATCTCTCCAGGAAACATTATTCTTTAAAAAAAATAGTCCCTAAATTGGGTGCTCGGGCTCTCCATTCACAAGAGGCAGCCAACGGGTATCATTGCCGGTTTGTGTTGTCAATTAGCGCGTTTAATTGTTGTTCTTTGTTGCTGTAATTACTCCTGAAGTCAGTGCTTGAGTTCAATTCAGGGCAGACACGTGTCAGCTGCTGCGAAAATACTGAAGAAAAGGCCAATCTGCTGCTAACGGACAGTCCCTCGCAGACATATTGGACCCATATAGCTAATCCTTATAGGCCTGTACATGGCGTTAATAATAAAAAAAAAAAGAAAAGAAAAAACAAGGCCAAAGTTTTTAAATCTTTGGAAAATAAAGATAAACTTTTCCGCCTGATCAGCTAAATTACAAAGCGTTATTTTCGTACGGTTTCACATTTCTAATGTTCAGGGAAAAAACAACCAAATATTCAGATTTAGCTTCTGACAATTTTTCTTTAAATAATGATAAATCTCATATATTCAAATAGTAAACGATATATTAAACGAATTTGGCTGTTAAATCGTCGAATAATTATTTTTTTCTTCACTATCAATCAATCAACAGACGCCCTGCTAGAATGAATAACAGTATTTTAAATAGACGTCACATTACAGCCATAACTGATGCTATAAAATTGATCTTCAAAACTTAACTTCAGCAGCTGTTGGATCAGTACGCTCAGTGGTGTGTGTGTGTGTATGTATGTGTGTCTGTGCGCGTCGATCGATGTTCATTAACTTCTTTTTTCAAGAGTTTCTGAAGTGCTCCTGAAGATCACACGAAAGCTAAAAGTCTTTTGGCTATTTCCCATCCGTTTTTTTTGGGGGGGGGGTGTTGCGGGGTGGGGGTAAAGAGCACAGATGGGAGGAAAAGAGCAGAGTGTACTTTCAGATTTTCATCATCTCCCCTTCCTCACTGTTTTTTTTCTCCTTCTGAGATCCAGCAGCTACATGACATGCAACAGGCAGCTTTACAAGAGCAGAGAACGACTTTTATAACTTATAAATTAATCAATTATCTCACTGGGTTTTGTTTGTTTAGACACATGCCGTGTCTCGGTTATGCCAGTGTTAGAAAAAAGACAGGCAGGATAATGCATGGTGAATTACATGTGTGATTATTTGAGACATGGCTGCAGGCTGTAATGGAGGCTTTCTCATGCATGTCTTCTTTATACTCAGTGCAGCCACATTTAATTGATGTCAAAGTATATTCTCTCAAGAAAGACAGTCCTACATGTACAGTATTAACTTGTTACAGATGTTAACTCTAACATGAAGACAAAAGTTAAAGAGGTAACACAGCCGGTTGGATTTGTCAGTGAATGCAGCATCTTGCCTTATTTAGTACTGTTAGTTAAAAGATTTTGGGGCTGAGGACTCTCATGAACTGGCAGGCAGGAAATCAAATGCTACATTAACGCATCAACAACGCTGCCAACAAGTTCTACCTATTGAGGCAACATGCATTTGGCTGACTTTGTTGCGGCAATTCCAAAATAGAACAATTTGTTTTTATTACTATCACTTCTACACGACCTGCAGAGGTAATCTAAAGCCCTTGAAAAGTGGTTCTCACAGTGGGGTCATTGAAGGGGTTTAGAGAGTTTAGTACAACTTAATTTAACTTTTCTTTCATCCTTTACAATAAACACATTCATCAGATTCAGATTCACACAACTTTATTGATCCCAAGAAGGGCAATTCATTTATAGCTTACCTTACAACAACCATACAACATTTAACACCTACAACACATCCATCATATATACTGTACATGCTACAAGTCACAAGTCAAGCACCGGGTCTGTACATGGGACCAGAGGGTCTGTGGAGGACAGCAATAAGTTAATGTAATAAATAAATAACAGTAAGATACGACAACGATTAAAAGACAATATAATCTCTTGTCATACCAATGTTATTTAAAATGACTAAAAAGACTGCCGTCTGAGTTTAAAAGCCTGATAGCAGACGGGATAAAAGACTTTGATATTATAGTTATTGGGTGCATACACTTGTGTAATGAATAATCCAAAAGCAAACGTCTTATCCAATACAGTCTGTGGTCCAAAACTCTTCTCAAACAGAGGTCAGTGGTGCTTGAAGGGGTTTTAAAGGGTCCCACACAATTCAGTTTAACTTTCATTTTATTCATTACAGTGACCGCATCTATTACTATTCTGATCTCGGGTTTCATACACTCTCTGTAGGGAATAATCTAAAAGCAAAACTTTTATATAATGCAGGTCACTTATCCAATTTTTGTCGAGTAGAGGTCTTGAGTTTGAGACTTACTGCCTTTAAAGAATGGACAAACTGTACCCATCCAGTCGTGGCAGACAACTGTGCATCAGTGAGTTAGGTCCTGCTCAAGGTTTTTGCCTGTACACAGTTAAAAGATTGTCCTTGCTAATGTTACTAAATGTTGCAAAGTGCGTTGCTCATGATGGGCCCATGTTTGCTCTCTGTAAATCAGTGCTTCTCAAAGTGGGGTCCTGGGACCCCTGGGGGTCCGTGAAATAATTAGAATACATTTCTAATAAATTATAAAATTGTTGTTTCATTACAAAACAGCATATACACCATTGTTATGATACCATTTAGTGTCTTGAAGAGATATGCCAGCCTTGCTACTGTTAATTTTCTGAAAGCTTTTAAGATCAATTACCCGAAAAGTATAAATGCTGTCATGTTGAGTCCACAAGGAATGAAATGACCCTCTGTTTTAAAGTATACAAGTGGTATTTACTTGATTCAAATTGAAGTGTTATCTGTTTATCACTATGGCACAGGTCTGAAGTATTTACATTGATACGTTTTACAATACAAATAGTTCCAAGGGCATCTAAGAGTGCAAATGGTAGTAAGCATGTACTTAATCTGTGTTTCAATTATGAGGGGGTCCTTCCACAATTTTCTCACCTGTAAGGAGTCCCTGGCTCCAAAAAGTTTGAGAACCCCTGCTCTAAATAATGTAGGTTAGGATATCATCCAGACTTCTCTTTATGTTGTTATGAGACAACTTTTGTTGTGAATTGGTGAAATACGAATACAAATGGATGTATGTATTGATTAAGATAAAAACAATGCTTAAAGTGAAGCATGAAAAAAATGTATCTTGTGTTGTTAAATAACAATTTCTCATTTGCATGTCCTCCAAAATTCAGATTGAGCCGATGACCTCTTAAACCAATAATTTAGGGTATCCTTTATAGGCTGCTTTTCTCTGTTAAGATTTAAAGGGTACAAAATAAAACACATCCTTTGAACTTTGCCTTTGAGTACAGCAAAGACCAGCTGGCCATCTATTTACTTAAACCCCCTGATTGATCTCACTAAAGTGATTTAAAAAAAGAAGGATAGTGTTACCATCCATCCCCAGGTGGGCCCAGTTATAAACATTGAGGTGTTTGAGAGGAAAAGGATTCATTAGCTAGGGCACTTCAACCCCTCCTTTTATATTTAATCTAGTCAAGCTCCTTCGTGTCAAATCTGTTGTGGTTTCCTTCAGTACTTTTTGCTCCACTTTAGGTTTTCGTACTCCCAAACTTAGCATCAACATCTCACATATGTTCAAAGTTAGACGGTCTCAACGACAAACTGTGCTGCAAACACAACGTAACACCAGATCAGTGGTGTCAGTACAACAGAGCAAAAGAAAATCAGCCAAAAAATTAATTATGTTTCAGTTTAATCTCAAGGTGTCTTTGTTGGAGTTCCTCCTCCTCTGGAAATCTGGAGGGTTTGTTGTAGTTTTTGCATGAAGTGTTTCCCCCTTATTTGCTGTTCCTGTCCCAGCCAGCAGAGTGTGCTGCTTTGGCATTGCAGCCTGAGGGGAGATTAACCTGCAGGTCTCTTACAATAGAAAGGGGAACACACACATACTGTCTCATACACATTCACACACATAGATTCACATCCTCTCCCACTTACAAAGCTAGTAATTATACACATGCAAGGGGGGCGGTGCAGGTTCAATGACTTTGATCGTGTAATTCCTGTGTAATCTCTGTAATCTTTTAAAGCAGAGCTGTTTGAATGTATGTTGTATGAGTGTGATTGTGCGAGTGTGTGTGTGAGACAATGTGCATAATGTGCATCGGATTAACAAGATGAAGTAGAGGCCGAGACGACTGCTAAAAGAAAATCTTTAAGATTTAAACGATCTAGCCGGTTGCTGGCCCGGCTTTTCAGTCCAGTACATTAACACAGTGGAATACAGGTTTTAGTAGAAGTAGAAGTGTTTTTGCACGGTGTGGATGTGTGTGCCAACAGGCAGGTGGGCAGGTGTATTGATACGAAAACAAGAGCAGAAACAGGTTCTGGAAGTATCTTTAAACCCACAAGGGATTCTCTAGACTCAACTCTAAACTGTGGAACAACTTTAACAGGTACAACAACTGCCTCCAGGTCTCACACTTGGGATATTTAAAGTACTTTATTGCTGTAAAATATTATACATGATGATGTACATCACTTTGTTTGCTCTATTTGCAGTAAAAAGCTTAATAATAAAATACTGAATGTTTTGTGTAATAAATGCAAAATAAATCTTGACTATGAGTACTTAAACATTGTTGTCTTTTTGTTTTTGGGAAACTGCATACACACATCAAACCGAAGTTAGTCCACATTTATGCCATTCTTTGTAGTTTCCTCAGGATGGTGACAGACTGCATTTGTAGTCATTGGAAAAACCAACAGAGGCGTGTCTGAAGAGGTGTGCAGGGTTGACATGGGCCCCCTTGAAATCTATTTGTCCACCCCAGGTGCCACCCATGGACTGTATAATAATGGACCTAGTATCCGGGAGGTCACCCATCTGTTCCTGAACGCTGTTTTGAAGCCAATCGACGGCGGCAGCCGTATTGGAAATGTGGAACTCAACCAGGCAGAGTGTGACATAAAGGGGCGGAGTTTGAGCCTCCTAGCTCAAAGTCAGTCATGTCCTTATTTGGGCAAAAACTCGCAATCTTAATATCTTCTGAACCATTGGGTTAGAAAAAATTCACCCCCCATACAGTGTGTGCTGATAGAGAAATTAGCTACGAAGAGCCAAGCCGTTTTTTGAACCGGGCTGTAAAAATGTTTATTAATGCTGCAAAGATCATCTATTTTTGAATTGGCATCTACGGTGTTTCTGCAGCCAGCCTCAAGCGGATTCTCAATGAACTGCAGTTTTTAACACTTCCGCATTGGGCTTCATAGTTTGAGACCGGATGTTGCCGCTTGGTGCCACCACAAAATCCTAAACTATAATTGGCTGTTTACATTCTAAGAGGCGGAACTTCCTTTCTAAAAGTTGCTGAAAACAAAGGAAATGTAGTGTTAAAAAAATATTAAAAGTTCGTCTCGCTCGCAGCTGACGACTGGCGGCCACCCCAAGATCCTAAACTATAATTGGCTGTTTACATTCTATGAGGCGGAACTTCCTTTCTAGAAGTTTCCTGTACACAATCTAATTGTTGGTGTTTAGGAGTCTATTTCCAAGTTTCAGGTACTTACATTTTGAAAAACTATTTAGGTAAAACTTGAAAACATGACTTTAAGTCCTCAAAAATGTAGGTCTAAATATTAATAAAACATTCATTATAAAGTTGGTTTGATAATGGAGATAGAAATGGGAGATACATTGGTAAATAGATTACATTATTTTATGTGTGTAAACAAACTTTGTGCCATCCCTGAATAAATCAGTGCCCCAGTTGGGCCACCCTCAGTAAAAAAGTCTGGACATGCCTCTGAATACAAACCATTGCCTGTTGACGCCAATGGATCAATCAACCAATCAACCAATCTATTGTAGGTTTTTCATTTTTAAAGTTATTTTTCAGGACTTTTTTGCATTTATTAGAAACATCTGCTGTAGAGAGATTAAAAAAAATGTTGGAGTAGGGGGTAGGGCAGGGCTTTTCAATTAAATATTTTGTCGGTCCAGATTTTCAGACTAAGGACATGAGCTGGGCAGGACATTTTTTAGCAGACAGTGAGCAAAGTTAACCATTTAAAGTATGTAAGTTACATAAGTGTTGCATTCAATGTTTGTAATAATGTTGGAATTTGTATAAGAACTCGTCAGTGTTAATAAAAGATGTTTTTCTTGCCGGACCCAAGTCACGATCACTCGGCAGTTGCTTTCGGGCCACTCGAGGGTTGCTCTTGGGCCACTAATTGAATAGGGCTGGGGTAGGGTATGACATGCAGCACAGGGTCATGGCTGGGAGTTGAGAGACTGTGGCTCCCTAGTATGAGGCGTCCGCTTTGACCTCTAAGCCAAATCGACACCCCCAATGACAGGTCTTTCATTATAAAACATAACCTGGTGTCTAGCAGACATTTTCCATTTTCACTAAGTTGTTAACTCCAGCACAATGTTCTGATGATGCAGCTGACAAAATGAATTACACTCCACAAAATGATCTTCCAAGAAGAAGAGGTAGCAGGGTAACTTATGCAGATTCTCCATGTATTTGTAGATCTTGATTTATTTGTAATGAAGCCGTTTAGTCTCCTCAACTTGAATCTTGACTGCCATAGAAAAATATGTTAATGTTATTCTCCTGTGTCAAATATCAATGTATTTTTTTAAACTTGGTGACGTGAAAAGCAAAAACCAGACTGGCAGTTGTATAAGACAAACTAAATGGACATTATGTGAGGAAGAGTGTCATACATAGCCTAGGAAATAAAACTTTAAAATCTGTGCAACCTTTTCTTGATTCAATAACTCAATTTGGAGTTCTATATTTTGCAGACTGTAAAAAGGCCAAAGGTTATCATATTTGTTTTCACCCAGATTCCAGCAGATTGTACCAAAACAATAGTCTAAAGACATCCACAGAAACTTATCAAACTACCCCTTCAGCACAGTCTTCATCATAGCTGTCCATCCATATGCTCACTGTCCTCTGAACACTTTAGAGGAAATATGGCTTTAAGCACAACTTATGTCCGTTCCATCATTACAGCGCCAGCTTCCCACAGAGCGAGCCAAATAGCAAACCACAACAGAGGTCATGACCTTCAAATGAACCACAGAGGAGGTCAGACTTGCCAAGTACCCCAACCAAAAGAACAGCACTAATGTGCAAAAACTGTCTACAGCATGATTATTGAGTTGACGTTTTTCAGCAGGAATATGCATCACAAGAATATATTGAACAATATTTGACAAAAAGAGAAATATGCTGCAGGAGAGCTCTGGGAATTTTAAGTTCACCTTTTGACTCTACTTTCTCCATTTGAACCAAGACAACTGATAAGCCAGGGCTAGTAATGTTTACGAAGCCTTGAAACATTTAACACCAGTTCTTAACAGAGTTGTTAGACATAGTCGCAGGGGCTTAGCAAAGATATTCTTGGCCCTGTACATAGGCTTTGAGCACCATTATGGGCCCTCCGTGAATGAGGGCTATCCATTAAGGGCCACCAATCTTGCAATGGAGAAATGTTGGTAATAAAAGCAGCTTGCAATTTGTAATCCAAATGTTATTCATTCAATGTTATTATGCATAGGTTTTCAGACTGAATAAGCATCTTGTAATCATTTGAAGTAACAGGCTTTTACAGTAATAATTAAACAAATACAGTCAGAAGTGTTTTGAGGATTTAGATTTTTATTGAAGCACAACCAAACCAAAATCTTTGCCTTGCATTAACCAGAGTGATTGTGTTGTCTCAACCTAACTACTGCACATACTTGAGTACATAAACCCTGGACTCTTCAGAAAATGTACAAGGACAACTTTATTCCCACTGCAATATGTATTTTAAACAAGGCAAGATAGACACCACTTTTTAATTTGTTTTGCACATGTGCTTTTGCATCTTTATGGAACGTTGTGTATGATTTCATGTGCGCGTAATGGGTGTGAATGATTTTGATCAGTTATTTGATCACTATGTGATAGAGAATAAAGCTTTGTTGACATCTTTAACACCAAATCATAAACTCAAACCAGCCCCTTGTGAATCCTGCACAGTACATACATGTCAGTGGTGCGTTATAAAATTTAAAAAAGGATTTGGACTGTGAACAAAATACACAGAATTAATTGGCTGTAACTATGGACTGTATAAAACATGGATTTTCAGTGATGTCACCCATTGGTTTCTGAAAAGTCGTGATGAAGCCCAGCAAGGGTAGTCTCCATATTGGAAATGCACCCTCTAACTGTCCTTCAACTAAGCAAGAAATGGTCTTAGACTAAATGAAAACTTTATATTGTCTCACATAGGTGTTTTCAGAAAGAAATACTGTGTAAGTGTTGGCTTTTTTCATGCTGATCAGACTTTTCTGACCTGGGGGGCCAACTGGGGCACTAACTTATATCATCTCGTATGTAGGAACACACAGATTAACATTGTGTATTTACCTTTTTGATCTCCACTAATTATAACTTATAAAATGAAATTCTCATACAGATGTCATATTACTGTGCGTGATCTTTAAACTTTGAAACCTAGCACAACAGAGTGACAACATATACTGTGCATTTTCTAAGATTAACTCTTTGGAGACTCAAAAAGGAGATATTTGGGGCACTGGTGGCCTAGCGGTCTAAGTGTCCCACGTGTAGAGGCTATAGTCCTTGTCACAGAGGTCGCTAGTTCGACTCCCGGCTAGTCAACCATTTAATGCATGTCTTCCCCCACTCTCTACTTCCCACATTTCCTGTCTCTCTTCAGCTGTCCTGTCCGATAAAGGCGAAAAAGCCCAAAAATATATCTTAAAAAAAAAAAAAAAAAGGAGATATTTATCCAATTCACAATTTAAAGTACTTAAAAAGTGTCTAATCGTCAAAAGTACATTTATGTCAAAACATTTCCAATAGATGTATTTTAGACAGAGTCTGTTCTGGAGTTTGCTTCTTATAATTGATGGACTGATTCCTCTCATACACACCTGTGAAATGAGCTACAAAATGATAGCTACTGGCAGTCTATTACAGCACAGCTCAAATAGTTGGTCTTAACATAAGTCCTGCCCCTGACAAGATATAGAGCTAATCATAGGTTGTTTTTGAAACCGCCTACCATACTAGCAGTACGTACTGATTTGGCCAAAATTCAGTATGCAGTAAGCAGTATGTGAACAATAGCAAAATCTGCAGTATTCTAAAACTCCCTGGATGTTGACTGATTCGGGAAAATTTCACAGTATTCATCGGACCCGTCTACCTCGCGTACTGTTTCCCATAATGCATAGCACTTGTTCTGCTTTTTCTTTTTTCTTCTTTTTTGACGGGAGGAAATCCGTTTTTGGGTGCTGTGAAAGTTATCAAATTACATATAAGCCACTTTCTAACATTTTAAATCATAAGTGGATGCTAAAGAAGCAGTTTCTCTACCGGCTTCGCCATTGTTTACTTCCGAAACCAGAAATTCAGTGACGTCTGGCCCAGCGTACTGCAACACAGATCGAACAGAACAGTCATACTACATACTAAATTCAAATGCAGCATGTAGGCAGTACCTACTGTCTATTACATTAGTAGGTAGTATGTAGCAGGCCGTTTCGAAAATAGCCATAGTTTAAGATTTAGGGGTGGAGAATCAGATTTCAAGGGGGGCCAATGCCAGCCGTGGTCACGCCTCTGGTTACGCCCCTGCTAGGCAGGCTGTTTCTGCCAGTTTCTAGGATTTGGAGTGTGTTAACCATTGTGGGGTCAATATACACAGATGAGCTGTATTAACCTCTCATCTTAGAGAATATTCTTGTTTGACCAAAATGTGGAAATGCTGGTTTTGATCCACTACTGTGACAGGTTGTCACAGTGGATCTCCAACAAAATAATAAAATGAATACAGGATGTCCCAAGCAGGCAGCATAATAAAGTGAGAGTTTATACAGATGTAAGAGTGGTTATGAAGAAATCTTGAAACTAAACAGAGCTCTAGTGAGGCCAACACAGTTCACCATCCAGTTTCTTTACTGAAAATGTATAGACTGCCCCCCCCCCCCCCCCCCCCCCTTTTTAACATAACCAAGGATTTCCATGCTGTTCCTCAGAGGCCACCATTAGCCATATTGATTTCTCTCTTGTTGTCAACTTAACCATCTCTTACTGTTGTCCTTTCAGCCTCTAATGCTTTTGTTTATCCTCAAACGTAACACACACAGATCTGAAACAGAACAGACGAAGATGAAACAAGCACACCTAAAGCGAGCAGAGAGGCCTTAAAGAGACAGAAGTTGAAAGCAGACTTGGTCAATTAAGACAGACTCCTCCAGCTTTGAGCCTTGTGGTCGTCCATAAAGCTCGCTCGCTGCTTTCTTAAGTCATCCGCTGCAAGAAAAATCCTGTTCACTGTGTAACAACCAAGCGCTTGTGTCAACTGCAGTGTACACACATTCACCTGAGATCACAGACCTGCTGCTTTATGGGAAGATAAACACAGAAAATACACCACAACAACAATCATATAAGGGGGATGTCTGTGTGTGTGTGTGTGTGTGTGTGTGGGTGTGGTTACTTGACTGCTCCTGTATAATTACCAGGGAAGTCTCCTGATGTGGAACCTTTGCTGTTCTCACAATGAACCCATTTACTGCTGCAAACCATCAAACACCTGCCAAACACACACACAAACACACACACACACACTCAGAGGATGATGGTTTACATATACCAGCACACACACACACACACACACACACACACACACACACACACACACACACACACACAGGCCTAGAGAAACACACACACACACACACACACACACACACACACACACACACACACACACACACACACATACATAGAACCATTTCAAACGAATGCAGGGAAATAAACAGAGACGAGAGCACACAACCCCATCACCCCTCTGGGAATTTTACTATTCTGCACTTCTCTGCTTCTCTCATCCCTCTCTCTCTCTCACACACATATACACACTCTCTCTCTCTCTTTCTCTCTCTCTGTCTCTTCCTCTGCTCCTTTGTCTCCCTGATTATGCAGTCGATCCCAGGGTGCGCTACTCACTGAGATCATCCACCTGTCAATCTGAAACACACACGCACACACACACACTTCTTCGCACACACCATTCCACCAGTGATATTGATACAGAGGAAATATTAATGACTTCACTCACCTGCAATACACTCTCGTATCTTGCACTTCCAACAGCGGGCCATGCAATTCATCAAGACACAGTTCTGGAAACTTCCGCTCAAATAGGAATAAAAAGGAGAAAGGGAGAGGTGGTGAAATAACGCAGAGTGTTTTGTCCCTGAACACACACACACACACACACACACACACACTAGTTGGCAGATGTGTCGAAAAGCGTCACATCAAGTGGTGAAAATGCAAGATGGCGGGTTATTTTAGCACTTCTTTAACACATGTCATGTTGTTTTTAGAGCGTTTGGCATATGTGTATCTTATTTATTCCTGTTTTAAAAGACACAAGTCAACTATTTCATGCGTTGGAGTTCAGGAGTAAATAGTCCTCACATACAACATACTACAGAGACTGCTGAGACGGGTAAAGATGAAGTGGTATAAGGGTAGGTATAAATATATCATGCTAGCATCTTCTAACTCATAGCTTTTTAATTATCACATGCATAATTAAAGGCATTGTTTACTGTTGCATGTCTGTGACTATGGTAAGAGTAGGAGCTGCATCCTGCCCCACATATGAACTTCTGTGCGTCTCTTATGCAGGAGCACTGATCGATATGTTCAATGGAGTAAGCCAGAGCGGCAGGTACTTATTTCTAATTCAGAGTGTTGTCTTTGCATCCAGGCGTGGATTCACACATGGTTGTTACAGGAGAGTTTAAAGTTGACTGTTTAAAAGATGATACTCAGTGTAGTAAGTCATACATCTAGTGTTACATCAACATTGTTTTAATGTACAAGACAAGACCTTAATTAACAAGGTGTTCCACTTTTTTCATTTATGAACTGAATGTAACTCAGGTTGTGAATGTTAAGAATTAAAAGTATCACCCTGACTGAAGGTCAGATAATCAGCATTTAAATCTCTCATTTTGCTACAAGGCAAGTCTCATTCATTTGAATCCTTGCAATCAGCACATTTATTGAGTCTAAGGCTACATTAGGGTGAGCTGAAGTGAAAACGCACCAGGAAGTATTCAGGAAAATTCATCACAAGTAGGCAGGTGTGAAAAGTGATCATGTTTTTATCATGCAACCAGCGCAAACCAGAAAGACATGTAACAGGAAAAAAGAAAATACATTAAAAGTTGGGGCAGTGGTTGAGCTTAGTGGTTTAAGCATGTGCCCCATATACAGAGGCTACGGCCCTCCACACAGATTTGATGGTTTGACCCCCAGCCCCATTCTCCAACATGGAGAATTATTGTTAAGACAAGAACAGCAGAGATGTCTGCACATCTGTCTGTCACATGTAGCATTAATGTAAATGCAAAAACCATCAACATCATAAAAGCGTAGGTTTCTGTTGCTCTGTACACCATCATGTCATAAACATTACATTGTGACTTCCGTTGTGTGCATTTGATATTGAAGTATCTGATATTTAACTACATAAGATAAAGTGTATGTTGTTGATGGTCTATGCTGTTTAAAATAACTTCAGGAGGTTTCAAGAATGTGTTATTGTAGAATGGCCTCAGGGATTTCTAAAAGAAGAGCACCTTGCCTATAAATGTGATTGACAGTGACAGTTGGCATCTTTGACCAATGGTCACCTGACATGGTCATTTTAAGGTCTTCGGAGATGGAGTCCAAAACAACAATGTTGTACTGGTATTGAGACGTCCATATATGTGTGTGCTGTGATGACACCTACACCCTTTATGTAAGACAGACATTGGAGACAGAGGAGAGGTGACTTAATCTGGCCCAATCGTCCTCCAAGCAGTCGCGATGCTTGTTACTGATACTGATGCTATTTGTTGTAAATAAACATATTGCAAAAGGAGCAAGCCAGTGTCACAGAGTTCATTCTGCATCTGCAAATCACGGACTGTTAAGACACAACAATATCATGTCCTGCCTCCTGAGATGAGACACCATCCAGGCAGGGAAGACCTCACGCTGTGAGGGACACCTGTAAACAAGCAACGCTGCTAAATCTTTGGTAGCTTTCATACTGCAGATGCTTTAGTAGCTTGATGAACAAGACTGCATGTATTGACTAATAGCACATGCCAATTTCTGCACCAATAACAAGCTATCATGCAGTAGGAGTTATAAATGCTTGATAATGCTTACCCAGCTTTAACCTTTGTAGCATCAACCATTCTCATTTACTCTCTAGTACTGGAGTACAAAATGCACCACAAAAGAGTATTGGTCTACAGACAGTCATAACACATGAGGCAACTAGCCTTGAAACTTGATAGACTTCTGTGACACCAGGCATAAAACAAATACATCCTCTCATGTCGTATCAAGTTCAATTTTAAGGTAGCTTACGTTATCAAGCTCTTAAATTTTACTATGAGAGAAACATTTCCACAGGTTCATTTTAAGCTTCAGAAATATGTCTGTGAGTAATGAAGCTGTTGGCACTCTGAGAGTGGAAACATCGAAGACTCTTTTTACACCAACACACTAACATGTTTTATTTTATTTAAAGGAAGAATGAGAGTTTTTGAAGTGGAGGTTGGATGAGGTATTTGTCAATTGTACATTTATCACCCTCTGGGATACCTGTTTTCTCGGTCATCTGTTTTTGAGACACTAGCCGGAGAACCGCTGCAGATGGGGGCAGCTACACCACATTATTTAAATATATATTTTTAAAAATCCAATCAAAGCACTAATGTCAGGGTAAGTGTTCGCTCTATTTAGATACTTTTTAGTGCTTTACTTTACTGTCAGAAAGCCCATTTGTTGTTGTAACATTCTTTCAGCTAATCAGGTCTATGATACAGTATATGAGTTCCATTGACTTTTGCCCAGTAAATTGTTATATTGTGAATTTCTATCTCTTTTGCATCTCAATTTGACATCATGTTAAGCACCACATGCTGTACATTATTCAGCTTAACGTTTGTAGAGTTTGTTATTTTCTGTCTTCCCCTTTACTATAATAGCTAACACGGTGTTTTAAACATAAACATATTGTAAACATATCGTGCAGACCATGGGTTGGGTCATTATGATATCAAAAAACTTATGGGAGCTGAAAACTTACTTTGAAGACTTCCATTTAGCTTTTCTGGTTTTCTGATTTAATTTCTAAAAATTGAAGAAAGCCAGCAGAAAACAGTGTGCTTTGGCACATCAGGGAATTCAGGAGTGGTGGTTGAAAGCCTAACTTCAATTCAGGTTCTCCAGCCAGTTTGAGCTGACCAGCACCCTTTGTGGGTAATAGGGATGGGGTCAACAGCGATTACTCGAGTACTCGCTGTTGACCCCATTATTCGAATAGCATTTTGTTACTCGTCCACCTGGCAACATATCTTGAACTCATACAGCTTTACATGTGTGACCATGTGCTTTTTGTTTTCACCTAATTGAATATACTAAGTAGGAAAATAAATAACGGGATATAAACGTTTGAATTCTCCGGCCATGGCTTCAGCTTTGGTACACACCAAGCCAGATTTCAGCAAAAACAACTGTTTTACGGCAGCTACGGCAACTCTCTAGGAACACGTTATTCAACGAAAGCGAAAGCACAACGAACACAGAACCGTCTGTGACACCTGTGGCATGTCAGTTAACAAAAGTAATGTCTGGAAGTACTTAGAAAAAAACGATGAAGTTAATGTGGAGTGCAAGATATGTGGCGCTAAACTTACATACCATTGAAATACTAGTTTGATGCTTAACCACATAGGCTTAAAGCACAAGGAGAAAACAGCAGAGACAGATAACAGGCAGTCTCGCATTACGTCTTTCGCTCGCCCTGTTAGCACACGTCGTTGTGATGAAACCAGAGCGGAGAAGATTAGCCTGATGATAACCAAAATGGTAACTGGAGATATGCTCCGGTTAGGTTTTGTGGAAGGAGAAGGCTTCAAAGAGCTGATCGCGTTAGTCGAGCCGGAGTACAAGCTACCATCATGGAGAACAACAACTACGAGAGAGGAAAAGATGTCTGAAGGAAAGGCAGCAGAACTTACTACAGCTCTGGTCTGGTAGTTCCGTGTCCGACGGACTTTTATTTATCTATTTTTGTTTATGGTTAAAAAAATAATAATTGCGAGTACTCGAGTAATCGTTTATTAGGGAAATTCGAGTAATCGATTACAAGGATTACGGTAAATTCCCATCCCCAGTGGGTAATATACTTAGAGCCTGATCTACTAAAGGTTTGCGTGTATAAAAACGTGCAACATTGATAGCACACACAAAGCAGATGTACTAACCGGAAGCTCCCGGAGTATTGCGTCTGTGAAATGAAATTGCGTTTCTTCTGGCAACGCTGAGATGTCTCTGCTGGAGTTCACCTATGTGTTTATTTGCCTCCTCCACCAAGACCTCCATGGCTTCAAACTTCATTTTTCATTTGCGGCCACTCTGCTCTCTCAAACTCTCTATGGTGACAGCCAGTAGCACACGCAAAATCCTCATGAATATAGGGCGGTCCGCACCGCTTTTGCACTTGTTATCATTTGCGCACGCAGTCATAGTAGATCACCTGCAACACACTCAGAAATAGTACGTGCAATGTTTTAGTTTGCACAGATTATATAGCACTCGTTATTTGAGATCTGACCATGTCAGGTTATTTGAGTAGATCAGGCTCTTAATGTTGACAGGTAACTCATACAACCCCACAACAAAACAACCAAACTGTCCTTTTAAGGCGAAAATAGATACATAGGTAGGTAGGTAGGTAGGTAGGTAGGTAGGCAGGCAGGCAGGTAGGTAGGTAGGTAGGTAGGTAGGTAGGTGGATAGATAGATAGATAGATAGATAGATAGATAGATAGATAGATAGATAGATAGATAGATAGATAGATAGATAGATAGATAGATTTGTAGAAAGAGAGATAGATAGATTTGTAGAGAGAGAGATGGGTAGATGGATATTTTTTGTCGCTCAGTTCATTTCTCTGTCTCACTCCATCACTCTCTGAGATCCTGGGGCCTTAGCCTCATGTGCTCTGATGGTACAGGTTACCATGGTAACGGTGTGGTCTTGTGGCCCTGGACGTACACACACACACACACACACACACACACACACACACACACGCACGCACGCACTCTCCTCTCTCCCTCGATCTCTCCTCCATCACTTCATGCATACATATCTGGAGCTACAGGTGCCCCCAAAAGTATCATCCTTCCTGATTTTGATTGACACACTCGAGGGGCGGCGGATCACAATTAGTGATAGTGCTAATTTCCCACAATGCCCTGCAGCCACTGGGCACCCACTGCGCCCGCAGCCAGCTCATCAATATTCATGAGCCATCTGATGAATATGCAAACGGTACAAAAAAAAAAAAAAAAGCAGCGGTGTCCAGGTGAATAACTGCAGCTCAACCAATCAGGGGACGGTGTTATCTCCTGACACGCAGGGCGGGGAGACGTGGCGGGAAGTGGCATCTCAGGGCATCAAAGGCATTTCATCCTCAATATAATTCTAATTAATGCATCAAATCTTGATATAAACAATGAGCTCTAAGTTGAGACTTACCTTAATATTACAGATTACACCATATCTTATATTAGGCTGGATTTAAAAAGCATATGGATTGATTTTTATCTTCCTAGTATCATAATAAACTCCCTCTTTGTACTCTGTCAATTAATCTCTATTATTTATAATTATTTAATTTATTTAATCATTATTTAATAGTTATGTTTCATTGCACACATAAACAATGCATAGTACGCTTCAATCTCAATCCTAACCTCAGTAACCTCATGTAAAGACCTCGTTCCGTATAGAGCCAGGGATCAAGAGGGATGTTTAGGTCATTTGATATTCAGATTGTAATCCATGTGAACACTTGGTCTGATTGTTTCCTCCTGGTTGGGATAAAACTATCCTTACTGCATGACTGCCTCACGGATTGAGACGAGTTTGTGCTTTGTTATTACAGAAACGTGGTGGGAGCAAACAAAACTGGTCTGTAGCTGACACTACTTTTTTAGTTAGACCAAGACTTAAAAAGACCTCAGGAATGATGAACATCTCACTGGTCAAAAAACTGAGAAATAAAAATGAAGAAATAAAACACAGACTTCCAAAGTCACAGACACAAGAGAGGAGGAGAGTAATCTCTGGTGCAGAAGTGAATAGGAGCAACATGTAGAGGGAGGTGGTGTAGCTTTTTTTCAGCACCAGCAGAACATGTTTTCACATGTCAAAGTGGTTTCATTCAGATTAAATACTTGATGTATGAACATGCACATCTTACTTTGTTCAGCTATCATGAAACAGAGAAGTTGGAATGTCTAAACAGAATGATTTTATAAGGGTTGCTAAAACAACAGCACACCACCATATCTATTGTCCTTTTCAATCAACCTTTATTTATACTCGAGAGGTCATTGAGGGGCAACCCTCATTTACAATGATATCGAGTCATTTACAGTGACAAAAAACAAACACAAACAAACAACAGTGCATCAAGAGTATCAAGGTCATCAAATAGGATTTTTTTTATTGATTTGGATATAAAAACAATTAAAAGATCAAATAAGATAATACAAATAAAAGAAGGTGTAGGGGATTGACTTTAACAGCACTAAAATAGGAAGGGCCTGTGGTTAAAATGATACAATAAATATAAACAGGTTAACCTAGCTAAAACAGTTGCAGAGCAGGATTGAAAGGTTAAAAATTAAGATTCTGAATTGTTCAAAAGTTAAAAGCGAATTTAATTCAAGACGCTGCTGCAACTTGTTCCTGGAGTCAGGAGCAAAGAAACAAAAAACAGTTTTTCCCAGTTCTGACTGAACTCGAGGAACATGCAAACATGTTATAGTTTCTAATGAACTATAACACCAGGCACTTTAGAGACATCTACCTGAAACTTTATTTTTATCGATGTTAGTTGAGATATATCGGTGAGTAGTCCTAAATAAGTGGATTAAAAACTGATGGTTTAAAGATCTCAGTATCACTGTTATCCTGCTCTAAAGCTTATAACACTTTTAACAGAGTTGTTTTTAGTATGGTGATAGAAAATGTGTCATTTCAATCAACTCCTGAGGATATACAGTATGTATATAAACAGGGCGTAAAATTAACATTTTACTTCATCTGCCATTGGCTAGTGACCTCCAAAAATGAACCGGCCAAAAATGTTTTTCACCGGCCAAATAAAAAAAATCATGCCTTATTTGATTTTAAATAATTACCTTAAGTTTTTATTATGAAAATCCAACTTAAGCATCACTTAAAGAATACAGTTATGTACAGATACAATTAGATTATTGCTTTGTTATTAGGTTATACTTTATTTCAAGGTGAAGGCTATATCATCATGTATTAGAAATATTAAATATTAAAATATTAGAATATGTGTCGCAACATCCTCCTCGAAACACTCTTCCCGCCGTGTTTCTTCGAGCAAAGGGAATGAACAGAACTCCAGTAGCTGACGTCACGCCATTCCCGATGTACCAAATCACAAGATAAGTACAGCGCGCCGCGAGGGTCAAAATGGCCTGACAGTTGGCAGAAATTGGCGAAAGTATGAAAACAAAACCTCACATGCATTCAAAATTTTCCATCGGCCACTGGCGGGTGTGTGTTTTTGTTTAACACGCCAAACAAGTGTTTTACCTGCCATTGGTGCTTGGCAGGTGTTCATTTTACGCCCCATATATAAACATGAAACAAGTCAACATACACATAAACTACATCCTGAACCAAAGAAGATATTTTTAAGCCAAAAGTACTTTGTAATTTGTTAAGCTGTGCATATACAGAGATAAACTATAGAGCCTTACTGATAAACTGATGGGGCCAATATTTCAGTCAGTATTTGTATCATACATACTTATAACTAAGTCACAAGATATATCACTCCAAATGTACAGGGATGTTTTAATGATAAGCAGTGAGATGGTCACAAGAGCTACAGATACGCATGTTATAATTCAAAACAATAATTAGTGGTGGACAAAGTACACAGCTTCATTACTTAAGTCAAAGTATAGATCTTCCAGGTCAAATATTGCTCCAATACAAATGAAAGTTGTTCTGTCAAATTATTACTTAAGTTAAAGTACTGAAGTACTTGCTTTTAAAAATACTTAAGTATTCAAAGTACTTTTTAAAATGTCTCAAAGCGTTGTATTTTCACAATACATAAGTGCAGTCAAGAATACATAGGATAACATTCAGTTACATTGTGTTTACTTAGAAACCATTACTTGAAATCTCCTAAAACTATACCATGAAATAAAAACAGCGACTAAGTTACTCCAAGCACAGACAACTTAGTTTGAAATGTTCATCTGGAATTAAACAAATGTAACGTAGCTCAACACGCTTTCTCAGGTTGGACAGTGAATGTTTGTATGTTTGGGCAGAGTGGGAAACAGGGAGAACATTTCAAACGATACGTATCATTCTTCATTTCAAAAACCTCTAACATGGGCTGAAGATATAGCCACGGGTACTCAGGTGGAGAATTATAGCCATCATTACCACCTCTAAATGAACTGCCTGATCTGAGTGAAATTTGCTCTGTGTTTGCTCCACGTTCAACCGTGGAGACACATGATGTACAGGTATGACCAAACCACTGAGACAGACAGAACTACACAAACACATTTTACTGTCTTAGGGATCAGATTTCAGAAAAGAGAAGGAAATTCATGAGCTGACTTCAAGGCAAAAGTAATGAGTAACTAGAGCATTGATAGAAATGTAGTGGACTAAAAAGTAATATCCATCCATCCATTATCTTGACCGCTTATCCCGTTAGGGGTCACAGGGGGCTGGAGCCTATCCCAGCTGGCTTCGGGCGGAAGGCAGGGTACACCCTGGACAGGTCGCCAACCCATCACAGGGCTAAAAAGTAATAAGTTCCCCAAAAAATAATACTCAAGTAAAGTACAAAAATGTACTTAAGTACTGTACTCAAGTAAATTTACTCTGTTACTGTCCACCACTGGTGACATGTGTGTGATCAGGCTGTTTTTAGTGTTGCCTTTGATATTAAGAGTTAATAACAGTTGTCAAAGGGTCCTGACCAATCAAAATCAAGCATTTAACACTGCTGAGTGATTAGTATGAAAGCCAGGTTTTCAATAAGAACATCTTCTTAAATATCCTTCTGGATTTGTCAAAATTCTCTGAGTAAAATGTTAAAAATGTGTGCTGGTTTGGCAGATCTGATGTGAGTCTGGGCCTGCTGAAGACTTGAAAATGATCCTTTATCTGGTTGATTTAATCACTCTCAGTTTCAGCAACTTTCAGGCTTGTTATATTAGCGACAGCGTTTGCTAGAATTGTCACAATGAAGTCAGTCTCTGTGATGATCTTGATCTAGAATTTTAACCATTAGGCGATATTTGTGTCTTCTGACAGAGGTGAATACTTGATTTAAAGTCCTAAGGGGTTGTTTTTTAAAGTCAAGAAATCAAACTCAGTCTAATGAACCGAGGTGACAGGGATGACACGTGTGGGCGTTCATATATTTTAGAGTTGACTCAAAGTTTATTTCAGCCTCTTATTGCTTTAAAACCAACCATCCTTAATCGCTTGACTTTGGGTTCAGAGAACATCTCTGAGTAAAATGTAGCCCACTAACCCTGCAACAGCATCTGTCTTGTTATTATACTATCATATGAAAGTGTTTTGAATGGTTCAAACACATAATCACAAACACACACACATATGAAGCCACACTGGGAGCTGCTGAGCTGCAGATCTGGGAGGAAAACCAAAGCGGACAGATCAGAGCGGAGACATAATCAACCCTGAGTTCTGAGGAAAACGCATTTCGCTGTTTCCTTCCAGGCCTCCTTTACCTCCTCTCATCTCAACGCAATTTTTCCACCACCACCACTGCTACTCCCTCACCATCCCCCCTCTACGTGGAGCTCAGTCATGCGGTCGGTTTCTCTAGCAAAAAACATTCCTAATTCAGGTTTTGATAGAGAAAACCAGCAGCCGGAGTTGCTTTGGACCCACAGCACCAACTCTGGAATTGGGCTCACGTCGAGGTTTGCTCCAGTGCAGAGTTCAGCTGCACCAGAGTTTACTGCTAGGTATGTGCATGTGTGTGTGTGTGTGTGTGTGTGTGTGTGTGTGTGTGTAGGTGTTATTGAGAAGCATGCCTTTCCCCAGAGAGATCCTCCATTAATTGTGAAGTGAAGGAGCCTGAGGGCGACACCAGGGACCTCCATTAAACACAGACAGGCAACTGACAACCTCTCTCTCTCCCTCTCTCTCTCTGCACTTTTTCCCCTCTTGCTCCCCTCTCAGCCCCCACCCTCCCTCATTTATCCTCTAAAATTCAAATTCACATTCAAATTTAAACAAGGTTCATCGCCATGAAAGGAGCAACCCTAATGTTGGCAAAGCAGAAATAACACACAAAAGAAAATAGTTTTGTTGATTCTGTGAGGCTGCGAACAAGAAAAGCAGCACCTAAATGTAGCATGCATGCATAAAATATCTGTGTTTTTGTGCACAATAAGCAGCAATTACCCTTTTTAAACAGCTTTTGTTGTGCAGGATTCTGTTTTCGCTCTGGTTTCTAATTTTTCCCTCAGACTTGTACAACTCAAGAGGCCCCAATTATACTTTTAAAACATCCTGCTATTTTCTAACTGCATTTTTATTACTCAAATTTGTCTCATTCCACGCTCCAGCTAGTAAGTCAGCACTCAGCGGAGATAAACTTTGTCTCCTCAGAAGCAAGTTAAAAAGTTACTAATGGTGTTGGTTCTGTCCTCGGAGCCTGCCCGTACTGTGGGTGCTCTCTGTAGCCGGGCTGTGAGTCCCTTATGAACTTATTTCCAGAGCAGGGTAATTATTGCAGGTACAACGCCTCAGGACGAGTACACCATTCCCAACAGGATCCGTCTGGACTCCTGAATAAGCCCCATATCGAGATCTTCTCCAAACTGCCAGTCAGCGAGCGGCTGGATCTCCTACACAGGAGGGTCTAGTTTTTTTTTTGTCCCATGGTGAATCTGCAACTTCTAAAAAAGCTTCTCTGACTTTGAAATACTTAAAACCGCTCACAAATTATCTCTCTCTTATTTTTATCACCTGTTTTTCCTGAGTGTGTGTGTGCATGTGTGTGAGCAGTTACAGTCCCCAGCCACTAGAGGGAGCACCAGTAGTGTGGAAGAAAGACTCACATATGTCAGTCTTCACTCACCCCCTGCATGACTTTGACCATCACACACACACACACACACACACACACACACACACACACACACACACACGCACACGCACACACACACACACATATAGAGTACAGTATATGTACATACTGCTGTAGGCAAATACCACTGAACCTAATGGAGTCCACCTTAACTCTGATTATCAATGAATTTTGTTGGGTGAAGCACTGATGTGCATTTTATTCACGTGCACATGCACATACTAACACACACACACACACACACACACACACACACACACACACACACACACACACATATACACATACGCTATAGCAGATGTTAAGGATTAGTGTGTGTGTACGGGTGTGTGTGTGCGTAGCCTCAGGCAATGTTCAACAATGCATTATTCCTGAGTGCACCAGTTAAGAGGGGCACTCCGTCTCCATGGCAACCACTCCGGCTCTGATGTAAACATGGGGGTAGTTGAACGTCAGCCCCAATAAAGAGGAAGATTTGCACCCCCAGATTGCAGACAATAAAAGACAAAGATAAGTAAAAGTGTCACCGTGTTTATTAGGAAATGTGAGAGTTTAATAAAAGTGAAGCTTAAAGTCTGAAGATATTTTCACATTATGAATAAAACTTTCTCCTTCTTTTCATTTAAAAACAATCTATGAAACTCTTAAAACGTGTTTTCTGGTGAAACAAGCAACCAGAAAGTATCTGTTTCTTTAATACAAACACGTCCTCTCTGATTTGACTTCCTGGATGACTGAGTGTTTTTTTGAAAACAGTGTCCTGAAAACCTTCGTCTTTAATCTAGATGTAAAAACCCCAACAAAGCCACTTACTTCCTGGTTAACATCTAAAGGAACCCTCCTTTGTTATACAATGTCGACGCCTGCCAACTTTTGGCAGCCCGCAGAGAGAGCGCTGGATTTCTGGAGAGATTAGTCTAATCAGAGGGGTCCCAGTGGGGCTAATATAGGTCGAGCACAAGCAGAGAGTCTGAGCAGAGAGAGGGGAAGGTACTGGTGGCCACTGTGACCAACAAAGTGTCTCTTTTTTAATTCATTTTCTGTGAGTCTATTCCACTTTCACCTTGCAGAGGAAGCACAATCTATGGATGTTAAAACCTAAACACATTATTCAACATAGTGAACGTTGACACGTTGAAATCTGTTTTTAGATTTAAAAAATTGGACCAAATGGCTCCTTTTTGGGTCACACATTCAACTTGTAAATAGCAGTGCTCTCGCAGGCTTATCCTTTGTATCATCAAAACTCACAAGGATCTTGTGCATTTACCTCTGATTTTAAAGTTAAAAACTTTAAAAACGGTATGAAAACTTCTTCTGCTTGGCTTAACTAGCGTAATCATATTACATAGATACTGGTCATGGGTCAATTTGACCTGGCAGTAAAGGGGAGGCTAAAAGGGGTTCGAAGCATAGACTGTATAAAATATGGACGTAGTATTTGTGACGTCACCCATCTGTTTCTGAAGCACTGTTTTGAGGCCAGTCGGCAGCAGCAGCCATATTGCTGCTGTCGAGTGATTGTGACATAAAGAGGCGGGCGTTGAGCCTCCTTGCCAACAGCTACAGTGTTCCCGCCTGTCAATCAAGTCAGCTGTGCCTCTCATTGAAGACTCGTAATCTCAATATCTTAAAAATTGCTCTGATAGAAAAAAATTCACCCCTAGTACAGTGTGTGCCGATCGAGAAATGAGCTATCCAGACTACACTTGTCTTTTGTACCAGGCTGTAAACATGTTTATTTCTGCTGTAAAGATCGTCTTCTTTGAATTGGTGTGTATGTGGTTTCCGGTACTTCCGGAGTCAGCCTCAAGCGGATCCTCGATGAACTGCAGTTTTTAACACTTCTGCAATGGACTCATATTTTGAAACCAGAGGTTCCCGCTTGGTCCGAATTGTCAAATGCAATGATTCGTCGTTTTGGAGGAGCTCTGAGGGAGGAGGGGAGGGGTTAGACGGAGTCCTGAGGAAATGCTACATTCAAATTCATGCTAGTTTTACGAGACTGCCAACCCCAGCTTTAAGTAAGTACTGTACTGATTAACCACAGCAGTAAGGGGGAAATGAGGTTGAGTTATTGACAGCATTTTCAGATTGATAAATCCTTGTTTAGTAAAGCTTTTTAGTGAATCAGTAAGTAGAGCGACAGCAGCATGGAGGTTTGTCTGTACTTTACTTTCTGTATTGCATGGAATGGTACCATATTCTTTTGTGCTGACTTGTACTGTATTGCTATGTTATCATATCTTAATTAAATTTTTATCGTATTGTATGATGGTTTGGCATAGCATATTAAAGTGTATCTTAGAGTATCACATTGTATCGTATCATATCACGTTGTATCGTATCATATCACGTTGTATCGTATCATATCACATTGTATCGTATCATATCACGTTGTATCGTATCATATCACATTGTATAGTATTGTAACACATTGTATTGTATCACATTGTATGATATCGAATCACATTGTATTGTATCGTATCATATTGTATCGTATCACATTGCATTGTATCGTATCACATTGTATAGTATCATATCACATTGTATCGTAACGGATTGCATTGTATCGTATCATATTGTACAATATCGTATCACATTGCATCTTATCGTATCACATTGTATCGTATCACATTGTATCGTATCACATTGTATCGTATCACATCGTATCGTATTACATTGTATCGTATCACATCGTATCGTATTACATTGTATCGTATCATAACACATTGCATCGTAGCCTATCACATTGTATAATATCGTATCACATTGTATCGTATCATAAGTTTGGTTCTGGTTATTTTTGCTTGCGTTTGGTTCTGGTTCTGGTTCTGTTTGCTCGAGTTCTGTTATGGTTCTGTTTGCTTGAGTTTGGTTCTGGTTCGGTTTACCTGGGTTGGTTCTGGTTCTGTTTGCTTGAGTTTGGTTCTGGTTCTGTTCTGGTTCTGTTCTGGTTCAGTTCTGGTTCGGTTCTGTTCTGGTTCGGTTCGATTCTGGTCCGGTTCTGGTTCGGTTCTGGTACGGTTCTGGTTCGGTTCTGATTCAGTTCTGGTATGCTTCTGGTTCGGTTCGGTTCCGGTTCAGTTCTGGTAAGGTTCTGGTACGGTTCTGGTTCGCTTCTGGTTCGGTTCGGTTCTGGTTCGGTTCGGTTCTGGTTCGATTTGGCTCCGGTTCAGTTCTGGTTCAGTCCTGGTACGGTTCTGGTTCGGTTCTGGTTCGGGTCTGGTTCAGTTCTGGTTCGGCTCTGGTTTGTTTCTGGTTGAGTTTGATTCTGGTTCTGTTTGCATGAGTTTGGTTCTGGTTCTGTATGCTTAAGTTTAGTTCTGGTTCTAAACCTAACCCTAATCCTATCCCTAACCCTAATCCTAACCCTAACCCTAACCCTAATCCTAACCCTAATCCTAACCCTAATCCTAACCCTAATCCTAACCCTAACCCTAATCACAATCCTAACCCTAACCCTAACCCTAATCACAATCCTAACCCTAACCCTAACCCTAATCACAATCCTAACCCTAACCCTAACCCTAACCCTAACCCTAATCACAATCCTAACCCTAACCCTAACCCTAAACCCAATCCTAACCCTAACCCTAACCCTAAACCCAACCCTAACCCTAATCACAACCCTAATCACAACCCTAACCCTAAATCCAACCCTAATCCTAACCCTAACCCTAACCACAATCCTAACCCTAACCCTAACCCTAATCACAATCCTAACCCTAACCCTAAACACAACCCTAACCCTAACACTAATCACAACCCTGACCCTAACCCTAAACCCAACCCTAACCCTAATCACAACCCTAACCCTAAACACAACCCGAACCCTAACCCTAAACACAACCCGAACCCTAACCCTAATCACAACCCTAACCCTAATCACAACCCAAACCCTAATCACAACCCTAACCCTAAACACAACCCTAACCCTAATCACAACCCTAACCCTAATCACAATCCTAACCCTAATCACAACCCTAACCCTAATCACAACCCTAACCCTAATCACAACCCTAACCCTAATCACAACCCTAACCCTAAACACAACCCTAACCCTAATCACAACCCTAACCCTAATCACAATCCTAACCCTAATCACAACCCTAACCCTAATCACAACCCTAACCCCAACCCTAATCACAACCCTAACCCCAACCCTAACCCTAATCATGACCCTAACCCCAACCCTAACCCTAATCACAACCCTAACCCTAAACCCAACCCTAACCGCAACCATAACCCCAACCCTAACCCTAATCCTAACCCTTATCATAACCCTAACCCTAACCCTAATCATAACCCTAACCCTAACCCTAATCACAATCCTAACCCTAACCATAATCATAATCACAACCCTAACCCTAACCTTAATCGCAACCCTAACCCTAACCCTAAACACAACCCGAACCCTAACCCTAAACACAACCCGAACCCTAACCCTAATCACAACCCTAACCCTAATCACAACCCTAACCCTAATCACAACCCTAACCCTAAACACAATCCTAACCCTAATCACAACCCTAACCCTAATCACAACCCTAACCCTTACCCTAAACACAACCCTAACCCTAACCCCAACCCTAACCCTAATCACAACCCTAACCCTAACCCTAATCATAACCCTAAAGGCTGATTTATACTTCTGCGTCGAATCGACGGCGTAGCCTACGCAGTAGGTCCGCGTAGCTCCCGTACCTACGCAGAGGCCTACGCACGTAGCTGACGTGCACCTCCTCCAAAATGTAACTACGCGTAGAGCCGACGCGGACCGCAAGCTCTGTGATTGGTCCGCTCGACTGCTTTGTCTTTCCCGCATTCACAGCACTTCCGGGATCCCAGACATCGGCCACACTTCGGCCGTGTATTTCATCTCCTCCTCTCTATTCTTCATGTAATCATGTCTGTATGATAAACAGCAACATGTATCAGCTGTAGATTAACATAACACGCTCTGAATCGATGTGGAAAAGTAAACAGAGATGGTAGCAGGACCGGAAGCAGGCGACCGGCTATCAGAGAGACCACACTGCCCTCAAGCGTTTCGGAGGAGAATTGCTGCGCGACACGGACACATCGACGCACAAGTTTGTGGGGCTCATGTCCGCGTCAGCCCCTGCTGCGTAGGGGCGACGCAGAAGTATAAATCAGCCTTAACCCTAATCACAACCCTAACCCTAACCCTTACCCCGAACTTTGTTTTGATTGGTCAGCATGGCGGCCATGCGGCCAATCATATGTGAGGATATAGGATACAGGTGATGGAGGGGAGGCTGTGTATCCTGGCTTCATCTGTTCCATCAGAGAGAGTCTTCTTAAAGACCGGGCAAATACTCACTGAGAGGAGAAATCGGATCAGCCCATCCAAGCTGAGGCAACTGATTTTACTCAATGCCAACCCGAAGACGTAAATAATGTTTGCTTGAATTGGGTTCTGGTTCTGTTTGCTCGAGTTCGGTTCTGGTTCTGTTTGCTTGAGTTTGGTTCTGGTTCTGTTCTGTTTCTGTTCTGGTTCGGTTCGGTTCGGTTCTGGTTCGGTTCTGCTCTGGTTCGATTCTGGTCCACGTCTGGTTCGGTTCTGGTTCGGTTCTGGTACGGTTCTGGTTTGGTTCTGGTTCGGTTCTGGTTCGGTTTTGGTTCAGTTCTGGTACGGTTATGGTTCGGTTCTGGTATGGTTCTGGTTCGGTTCGGTTCCGGTTCGGTTCTGGTTCTGTTCTGGTTCGGTTCTGGTTCTATTCTGGTTCGGGTCTGGTTCGATTCTGGTCCCGGTCTGGTTCGGTTCTGGTTTGGTACTGATTCAGTTCTGGTAGGGTTCTGGATCAGTTCTGGTCCGGATCTGCTTCGGTTCTGGTTCGGTTCTGGTTCGGTTCTGGTTCGGTTCTGGTTCGGTTCTGGTTCGGTACTGTTTGAGTTTGATTCTGGTTGAGTTTGATTCTGGTTGAGTTTGATTCTGGTTGAGTTTGATTCTGGTTCTGTTTGCATGAGTTTGGTTCTGGTTCTGTATGCTTAAGTTTAGTTTTGGTTCTAAACCTAACCCTAATCCTATCCCTAACCCTAACCCTAACCCTAACCCTAATCCTGACCCTAATCCTAATCATAACCCTAACCCTCACCCTAATCATAACCCTAACCCTAACCCTAATCCTAACCCTAACCCTAATCATAACCCTAACCCTAACCCTAATCCTAACCCTAACCCTAATCATAACCCTAACCCTAACACTAATCACAACCCTAACCCTAACCCTAAACACAACCCTAACCCTAATCACAACCCTAACCCAAAACCACAACCTTAACCCTAATCACAACCCTAACCCTAATCACAACCCTAACCACAACCCTAACCCTAATCACAACCCTAACCCTAACCACAACCCTAACCCTAACCACAACCCTAACCCTAATCACAACCCTAACCCTAATCACAACCCTAACCCTAACCCTAATCACAAACCTAACCCTAACCACAACCCTAACCCTAATCCTAACCCTAACCCTAATCATAACCCTAACCCTAATCATAACCCTAACCCTAATCACAACCCTAACCCTAACCCTAAACACAACCCTAACCCTAATCACAACCCTAACCCTAACCCTAATCCTAACCCTAACCCTAATCATAACCCTAACCCTAAACACTAATCACAACCCTAACCCTAAACACAACCCTAACCCTAATCACAACCCTAACCCTAACCACAACCCTAACCCTAATCACAACCCTAACCCTAATAACAACCCTAACCACAACCCTAACCCTAATCACAACCCTAACCCTAACCACAACCCTAACCCTAACACTAACCACAACCCTAACCCTAATCACAACCCTAACCCTAATCACAACCCTAACCCTAACCCTAATCACAAACCTTACACTAACCACAACCCTAACCCTAATCCTAACCCTAATCATAACCCTAACCCTAATCATAACCCTAACCCTAATCACAACCCTAACCCTAACCCTAATCCTGACCCTAATCCTAATCATAACCCTAACCCTCACCCTAATCATAACCCTAACCCTAACCCTAATCCTAACCCTAACCCTAATCACAACCCTAACCCTAACCCTAATCCTAACCCTAACCCTAATCACAACCCTAACCCTAACCCTAAACACAACCCTAACCCTAATCACAACCCTAACCCTAACCACAACCCTAACCCTAATCACAACCCTAACCCTAACCCTAACCACAACCCTAACCCTAACACTAACCACAACCCTAACCCTAATCACAACCCTAACCCTAACCCTAATCACAAACCTTACACTAACCACAACCCTAACCCTAATCCTAACCCTAACCCTAATCATAACCCTAACCCTAATCCTAACCCTAACCCTAATCACAACCCTAACCCTAACCCTAAACACAACCCTAACCCTAATCACAACCCTAACCCTAACCACAACCCTAACCCTAAACACAACCCTAACCCTAACCCTAATCATAACCCTAACCCTAATCACAACCCTAACCCTAATCACAACCCTAACCCTAATCACAAACCTTACACTAACCACAACCCTAACCCTAATCCTAACCCTAACCCTAATCATAACCCTTACCCTAATCATAACCCTAACCCTAATCACAACCCTAACCCTAACCCTAAACACAACCCTTACCCTAATCACAACCCTAACCACAACCCTAACCCTAACCACAACCCTAACCCTAATCCTAACCCTAACCCTAATCATAACCCTAACCCTAATCCTAACCCTAACCCTAATCATAACCCTAACCCTAATCACAAACCTAACCCTAACCACAACCCTAACCCTAATCCTAACCCTAACCCTAATCATAACCATAACCCTAATCATAACCCTAACCCTAATCACAACCCTAACCCTAACCCTAAACACAACCCTTACCGTAACCCTAATCACAAACCTAACCCTAATCATAACCCTAACCACAATCCTAACCCTAATCCTAATCACAATCCTAACCCTAAACACAACCCTAACCCTAACATTAATCACAACCCTTACCCTAACCCTGAACCAACCCTAACCCTAACCTTAATCACAATCCTAACCCTAACCCTAAACACAACCCTAACACTAACCCTAATCACAACCCTAACCCTAAACCCAACCCTAACCCTAATCACAACCCTAAACCCAACCCTAACCCTAATCACAACCCTAACCCTAATCACAACCCTAACCCCAACCCTATCCCTAATCATGACCCTAACCCCAACCCTAACCCTAATCACAACCCTAACCCCAACCCTATCCCTAATCATGACCCTAACCCCAACCCTAACCCTAATCACAACCCTAACCCTAAACCCAACCCTAACCCTAATCATAACCCTAACCCCTAACCCTAATCACAACCGTAACCCTAACCCCAACCTTAACCCTAATCACAACCCTAACCCTAATCCTAACCCTAATCACAATCCTTACCCTAACCCTAGCCCTAACCCTAATCCTAATCATAACCCTAACCCTAACCCTAATAACAATCCTAACCATAACCATAATCATAATCCTAATCACAACCCTAACCCTAATCCTAACCCTAATCATAACCCTAACCCTAATCACAACCCTAACCCTAAGCCTAAACACAACACGAACCCTAATCACAACCCTAACCCTAAACACAACCCGAACCCTAATCACAACCCTAACCCTAATCACAACCCTAACCCTAAACACAACCCGAACCCCAACCCTAATCACAATCCTAACCCTAACCACAACCCTAACCCTAATCACAACCCTAACCCTAAACACAACCCGAACCCTAACCCTAATCACTACCCTAACCCTAATCACAACCCTAACCCTAACCCTAAACACAACCCTAACCCTAATCACAACCCTAACCCTAATCACAACCCTAACCCTAACCCTTATCCTAACCCTAATCATAACCCTAACCCTAACCCTAATCACAACCCTAACCCTAACCCTAACCCCAACCCTAACCCTAATCACAACCCTAACCCTAACCCTAAACCTAAGCCTAACCCTAATCACAATCCTAACCCTAACCCTTACCCCGAACTTTGTTTTGATTGGTCAGCATGGTGGCCATGCGGCCAATCATATGTGAGGATATAGGATACAGGTGATGGAGGCGAGGCTGTGTATCCTGGCTTCATCTGTTCCATCAGAGAGAGTCTTCTTAAAGACCGGGCAAATACTCACTGAGAGGAGAAATCGGATCAGCCCATCCAAGCTGAGGCAACTGATTTTACTCAATGCCAACCCGAAGACGTAAATAATGTTTGCTTGAATTGGGTTCTGGTTCTGTTTGCTCGAGTTCTGTTCTGGTTCTGTTCTGTTTCTGTTCTGGTTCGGTTCTGGTTCGGTTCGGTTCTGGTTCGGTTCTGCTCTGGTTCGATTCTGGTCCACGTCTGGTTCGGTTCTGGTTCGGTTCTGGTACGGTTCTGGTTCTGTTCCGGTTCTGGTTCTGGTTCGGTTTTGGTTCGGTTCTGGTTCGGTTCTGGTTCGGTTCTGGTATGGTTCTGGTTCGGTTCGGTTCCGGTTCTCTTCTGGTTCGATTCTGGTTCGGGTCTGGTTCGGTTCTGGTTTGGTTCTGGTTCAGTTCTGGAAGTGTTCTGGATCGGTTCTGGTCCGGTTCTGGTTCGGTTCTGGTTTGGTACTGGTTGGGTACCTAACCCTAATCCTATCCCTAACCCTAATCACAATCCTAACCCTAATCACAACCCTGACCCTAAACACAACCCTAACCCTAATCACAACCCTAACCCTAAGCACAACCCGAACCCTAATCACAACCCTGACCCTAAACACAACCCTAACCCTAATTACAACCCTAACCCTAATCACAACCCTAATCACAATCCTAACCACAACCCTAATCACAACCCTAACCCTAAACACAACCCGAACCTTAACCCTAATCACAACCCGAGCCCTAACCCTAATCACAACCCTAACCCTAATCACAACCCTAACCACAACCCTAACCCTAACCCGAACCCTAATCACAACCCTAACCCTAATCAGAACCCTAACCCTAACCCTAATCACAACCCTAACCCTAATCACAACCCTAACCCTAATCATAACCCTAATCACAACCCTAACCCTAAACCCAACCCTGGCCCTAATCACAACCCTAACCCTAATCACAACCCTAACGCTAAACACAACCCTAACCCTAATCACAACCCTAACCCTAATCACAACCCTAACCCTAATTACAACCCTAACCCTAACCCTAATCACAACCCTAACCCTAATTACAACCCTAACCCTAATCACAACCCTAACCCTAAACACAACCCTAACCCTAATCACAACCCTAACCCTAACCACAACCCTAACCCTAATCACAACCCTAACCCTAAACACAACCCTAACCCTTATTACAACCCTAACCACAACCCTAACCCTAATCACAACCCTAACCCTAAACACAACCCTTATCCTAACCCTAATCACAATACTAACCCTAACCCTAACCCTAATCCCAACCCTAACCCTAAACACAACCCTAACCCCAACCCTAAAGACAACCCTTACCCTAACCCTAATCACAACCCTGACCCTAATCCTAAACACAACCCTAACCCTAATCACAACCCTAACCCTAATCACAAGCCTAACCCTAACCCTAAACACAACCCTAACCCTAATCATAACCCTAATCACAACCCTAACACTAAACCCAACCCTAATCACAACCCTAACCCTAATCACAACCCTAACCCTAAACCCAACCCTAACCCTAATTACAACCCTAACCCTAAACCCAACCCTAACCCTAATTACAACCCTAACTCTAATCACAACCCTAACCCTAACCCTAATCACAACCCTAACCCTAATCACAACCCTAACCCTAATCACAAGCCTAACCCTAACCCTTAACACAACCCTAACCCTAATCACAACCCTAACCCTAATCACAACCCTAACCCTAAACACAACCCTAACCCTAATCACAACCCTAACCCTAATCACAACCCTAACCCTAATCACAACCCTAACCCTAAACCCAACCCTAACCTTAATCACAACCCTAACCCTAAACCCAACCCTAACCCTAATCACAACCCTAACCCTAATCACAACCCTAACCCTAAACACAACCCTAACCCTAATCACAACCCTAACCCTAATCACAACCCTAACCCTTATCACAACCCTAACCCTAAACACAACCCTAACCCTAATCATAACCCTAATCACAACCCTAACCCTAAACCCAACCCTAACCCTAATCACAACCCTAACCCAACCCTAACCCTAATCATAACCCTAACCCTAATCATAACCCTAATCACAACCCTAACCCTAAACCCAACCCTAACCCTAATCACAACCCTAACCCAACCCTAACCCTAATCACAACCCTAACCCTAATCACAACCCTAACCCTAATCACAACCCTAACCCTAAACCCAACCCTAATCACAACCCTAACCCTAATCACAACCCTAACCCTAACCCTAACCCTAATCACAACCCTAACCCTAATCATAACCCTAATCACAACACTAACCCTAATCAAAACCCTAGGATCAGGGTGAGAATGATTTTGTAACAGAAGAAATGCACACAATTGGGCATTATAAGGCTTCTCATAAAAACACTGTACGTAAAGGGTTTTCAACAGAAACTATTATTTTTTGCAAAATTAAGGTAAAATATACGGCTACAAAAGATCCTACATTAAGAGCCGGCTCTCTGAAAAGAGCCCAACTTCCCATCACTAAAGCACATGCTTACTACCATTTGCACTCTTAGATGCCCTTGGAACTATTTGTATTGTAAAACGTATCAATGTAAATACTTCAGACGATAGTGATAAACAGATAACACTTCAATTTGAATCAAGTAAATACCACTTGTATACTTTAAAACAGAGGGTCATTTCATTCCTTGTGGACTCAACATGACAGCATTTATACTTTTCAAGCAATTGATCTCAAACGCTTTCTGAAAATTAACAGTAGCAAGACTCACATTTCCCTTCGAGCCACCAAATGGTATCATAACAACAGTGTATATGCTGTTTTGTAATGACAGCACAATTTTATAATTTATTAGAAATGTATTCAAATTATTTCACGGACCCCCACGCTATGGTTTGCAGACCCCCAGGGGTCCCAGGACCCCACTTTGAGAACAACTGAGCTAGAGTACGGTAATTGAGCCAAGTGTACCTTAAAACATAAACAATATACCCCCGTTTTTCCTGTGAATGTATGATTATGAAGTGAAGGAGAAAAGATGTGAAAAAAGTTGCGCAGTGTGACTGTCTTTTCCAGCACAGCGGGCACTCAACTTTCAATGAATGGGGATGTGTTTTGTTAATAGGGTCAGGTCAAACGCAGCCATGTTGGAAAAACTTTCCAGGACTACAGTATATGTGATTTTCCAGGACATTTTACTTTTTCTCCCATTTTCCAGGTGTTTTCCAGTACTGGAAAACTGGTCAACTGTTTTCCAGGTTTTCCTGTATCGTATCACATTGTATCCTATCACATTTTATCGTATCACATAGTATCTTATCATATCACATAGTATCGTCTCATATCACATTGTATCATATCACATTGCATGATATTGGCTTGTATGGAATCTTGCTGTATTTTAAGTGAAAGTCACCAATTGATGATTTAAGTTATTAATACTTAACATTAGCAACAAGATGACAATAAGAAACCAAGTTTTTGTTTCCATTCTCACGGTGATCAGTTCAAATGTGATGTAGCATTTCAATAAAACACAGCAAAACAAAGTAGAGCAACAGTACAACAGGACTTTGTTTGTTTTGTCATAGAATCCAATAATGTTACATATGAGATCATCAGGAATCACTCTGTAATGGGTTGTTGGGTATAGTATGGTATCAGATCATATTGTTGCCTACAATATCATACTTTCACTAATATTGGGATAAGTAATTATTTCCCTTATTAATGGTATAATCCTGGAGAAGATGAGTGCTACGTTATCATTTACATACATTTTCAGTTATATTTCCAACGTGTATGCATAGCAGCACAGCCTAGTGTAGCAACACAGGGCATACAGCACAGTAGAACTGTGTTTATTTGTCCATGCTCATAGAAGATGATGTTAAAAGACAAAACAACAGACCGCACCGCATCATCACCCTGTCCTCGATTATCAGGAGGGCACTTTCATTTTTATTTGACTCTTTTAACCACAGCTTATAATGAGGGAGAAAAAAAACTGTTCTGTGGTTCCCCAGAAAACAAACACAAGAGTGTCGAGTCAGACCCAGCAAACCCAACATGTCATGTCCACCACCTCACCCAGGCAGAGCCATTATTGTCTGGAAGCCACACAAGCAGAAAAGCAGGGGCGACGGGGGTTATAATGCTCATGAGTGTTTATAAGTGTGTGTGTGGATCCTAAACTCTCTCTCCAATGGAATGGTTCTTGTGTGCGTATATGTGTGTGTGTGTGTGTGTGTGTGTGTGTGTGTGTGTGTGTGTGTGTGTGTGTGTGTGTGTGTGTGTGTGTGTGTGTGTGTGTGTGTCTGACAGCTCAGATGAGGACTGGCTGCAGGCAGCTGCTTTGCTCGAGGCCACATTCAGTTCCGTCGCGCTGCATTAGTCCCCAACCAACCTGTCACCCCTAGCAAGAGAGTGATAGCACGCAGTACACACACACACACACACACACACATACACACACACACAGCTAAAAACATTCACACACATTCATCAATCACTGGTTTCCCATGTGTTCGAGAGCGCAAAGCGACACAACACATTGACACATACAAAGTTAAGCTAACGCAAACATTCCTCGCTTGTTTTTGGGTTTAGCATACACGTTACCACGCATGTTATCGTAGCCGACGCGTTCTGTCCAAGCTAGCAGAGAGCTGTTTATCAGCTGTGGGGGGGAAAGTGATAATCAAAGCGACTTTAGCTTAAGTGCAGTGTGTGTGTGTGTGTGTGTGTGTGTGAGTGAGTGAGTGAGTGAGTGAGTGTATGTGTGCTTGAGTGTGTGTGCAGTCCGTCAGTGCTGATATGCTAGTGAGGGGGACTAACCGGAGTTGAGTGGAGTCTTTTGTAGCGCAGGCGAGGCCCTCAGGCACAGCCCCAGACCTAGATCCCCCCACCACCACCACCACAACCACACACACACACACACACACACACACACCACATGCATATGCCCTCGGCCGTCGTGCTGTAGATCTGATGTGACAACTACAGTGGGGCAGACTTTCCCACCATCAGCCTGCGATTTCGACGGGATGTGAGTGCATTTTCGTGGTGTGTGTGTGAGTGTGTGTGATAGCAGGGGTGGGGTTAGCTGAGGGGTGCCATAATGAGGCTTGGTTTGGTGGGACAGATGTTGGGATTCGGAGGGCATCGGCTGAGACAAGGAAGTGATGGTTCATTAGTATGAGAATCTCTCTCTCTCTCTTTCAGCCTGTCTGCTTCTTGTGTTTTTCTGTCTCTATCACCACCTCTCTCTCTCTCTTTCCCTCTCCCTCTCTCTCTGGTATGATTTCCTGTGCCCGGAGCCACTGACAGAGGCAATTCTTCCCCACTCTGCTGCAATGGTGCATCTCTGATTAACTTTTAATGACTTTACTATAACAGCCACACACACACACACACACACACACACACACACACACACACACACACACACACACACACACACACACACATGGACTGGTGCTGGCTAGCATTGCAGGCCAGCAATGAGATGAATCGACCAAGAAGTTTGCACTTTGGCTCAGCCGGGCTAATAGCCTGTAATGGAAGCGATACATGGGAACGATCAGATAGGATGGAGAGTTACAGCGTGCTGAAATGTACCAGAACTTTCTTTTTCCTGCCTTCAGTTGAGCTGAGGGATGTTGGGCAACATTACTCAAAGAGTTGCCTCAGCGTAACTACTGTGATCACGGATGAGGATTTAATCTCAAATAGGTTTTTAAGCATCGTTTTATTGCTCATTCCTGGTAGTGCTGGCCTGATTTTTGTAACTTTTTGCAATCCTTTGACTTCAAAAGAACAAAATCGATTTGAGTCAGATCTAAGCAGGCACATGATCAATTTTTACATGTTCAACTCAATTAGAAAGACACACAGAGTACAAGAAGGCTCGGAGACTACAAATTCAGATTCTAAATCCTGGATTAAAAACTTGTTTAGGAGTTTTAAAGGTTGCTCTCTAAGGAATCTGGTAAAAGATGATGCAGTATGTGAAGTTTGCAATTCAGATCTTTTGGAGCTGGAGACATTCAAAGGACTTAAAAATACTCAGGAGCTAAGCGGGAACCTCTGGTCTAAAAATATGGGTCCAATGCAGAAGTGCTAAAAACTGCAGTTCATCAAGGATCTGCTTGAGGCTGGCTCTGGAAGTACCGGAAACCACATACACACCAATTCAGAAAAGATGATCTTTACAGCAGAAATAAACATGTTTACATCCTGGTACAAAAGACGAGTGTAGTCTTGATAGCTCATTTCTCGATCGGCACACACTGTACGGGGGGTGAATTTTTTCTAACACAGCAATTTCGAAGATATTGAGATTACGAGTCTTCCAATGAGAGGCACAGCTGACTTGATTGACAGGCGGGAACACTGTAGCTGTTGGCTAGGAGGCTCAAAGTCCGCCTCTTTACGTCACAATCGCTCGACAGCAGCAATATGGCTGCCACCGACGATTGGCCTCAAAACAGCGCTTCAGAAACAGACGGGTGATGTCACGGATCCGACGTCCATATTTTATACAGTCTATGGTTGCTAAACACCTAAAAGTGTGTTTGTGAACAGCTGCGTCAACTTTAGGGATCCAATTACACGCTACTGTATTAGCTACTCAAACTGTTGCTAATTCATCATGATTTTTTAGATTTACTTTGTACCTCCTCGGCTCCTCCTGTTCCTTAACATGCAGAAAATCTGTGTCTGGGGAAAGATTTTCATCCGGTGTGTTTCTCCTGGAGGCGGCACATAAAAAAACATAATCGCAAACCCGACATAAAAGAGTGAAACAACACAACTAAAACCAGCGGAACGATACTGCATGGACCACCATTAAGATAAACTGTTGTCATGAAGTTTGGCGTTCCTGCTTTCGTACCTGCTGAATAAGCAGCGAGTGTTGTCAGCATATTGACGAGTTCAGCCATTTTGTTTTTTCTCCGGGCAAAACTCTCTCTTTCATGTTTCTGATCAGATAGAAGGAAAACAGTTATGAATTAAACATGCGGGCGTAATACCTCTGCCAAATCCATACCTTACTGCTCAAATGTGTGTGTGTGTGTGTGTGTGTGTGTGTGTGTGTGTGTGTGTGTGTGTGTGTGTGTGTGTGTACACTGATACTTTCCAACAATGCTTTTTGAAGTCTGTGTTTTGATGATTCTCCTCCACACCTCATCTGGATGCTCTTTAGGCAGCTCTGTCTACTTTAATAATTTCAGTCTTATTTCCTCAAACTCCCCGACTGCTATCCCTAACAGGTTGTGTAAATATGTGAGGAGTGTTTCATGTAACAGGTTGTGTTTCAAAGCAGACCTGCTGAGGGACCTGACTTTTAAAAACACACACCAGGAGATCTGTTATTTTTGGGATGTCAGTTGAAATTAAAAAAAAAATACATTTAACAAAGTTATCTCACCACAAGGACCATTTAATATCTGTTCTGGAGCTTTCTATTGCAACAGATGGATAGTGGACTAATGTTACAGAAGTTTTACTTTCCAAATAAAAATGTCCTTCCAAAGTGTAATTCAGAACTAATAATGTGCAACTTGTTTTATTAGCAAAGAAAATAAAAGATAAACAGTAACTCTAAAAGCTGATTAAGCTCCACTTTTCTGTATAGAATTTGCAAAATTAGCAAGCAACCATGTGCAGAGGAAATAGTCCACGCTGCAGAGGTCGACAGCCTCAACCATTTGGTGCATATCCCAACTCTCTACAGCGGGGGTAGGTGTCAGTCAAAGACCTTTTTAAACATTTTCCATGGATGAGTCATTAATTGAGTACTAAAATAAAGCAGGTCAGATTTTTGTGAAAGATTTTAATGAAATACTCCTAACACATGTAGGACAAAATCAACTAAGAAATTAGATGAACTGGTTTTCCTCACAGGAGCTTTAAAGATGTATAAGCAGGCGCTGGTTGGTCAGCAGCCTAAAGGCTGATTTACACTTCTGCGTCAAATCGACGGCGTAGCTTACGCCGGGGGTCCGCGTAGCTTCCATACCTACGCAGAGGCCTACGCACGTAGCTGACGTGTACCTCCTCCAAAATGTAACTACCCGTAGAATTGACGTGGACCACAAGCCCTGTGATTGGTCCGCTCGGCGGCATTGTATTTCCCGCATTCACAGCACTTCCGGGATCCCGGGCATCGGCGGTGTATTTCATCTCCTCCTTTCTATTCTTCATGTATTCATGTCTGTATGATAAACAGCAACATGTATCAGCTGTAGATTAACATAACACGCTCTGAATCACTGTGGAAAAGTAAACAGAGATTGTAGAGGGGCCGGAAGCAGGCGATCGGCTATCACAGTGACCGCACTGCCCTCAAGCGTCTCGGCAGAGAATTGCTGCGCGATACAAACATGTCAACGCACAAGTATGTGGTGCTCATGTCCGTGTCAGCCCCTGCTGCGTAGGGAAGAAGCAGAAGTATAAATCAGCCTTAAGTGCGCCCCATGTACAGAGGCTGAAGTTCTTCTCGTAGCAGTTGCTGGTTCGACTCTCTGCTGCATGTCTTCCCCCACTTTCTACTCCCCACATTTCTTATCTCTCCTCAGCTGTCCTTTCCAATAAAGGCAAACATATCCCCAAATATAACCTTAAAAACAATGTAGGAAAAGTAACATAACTTTTGTAATCTATAGCAATAGTAAGCGCCAGTGAGAAGCGCTATGCAAATTGAGGTTGCAGGCTCTGCCATTGAAAAAAACGTGTTAATGGACACAGGCCCTTATCCTTTTGAAAACAATGGTGTTAATCGACACAGCCCATAATTCATTCGATAAAATATGTTGATAATGGACACAGACCATTATTCATTAAAAAAAAATGTTGTTCATGGACACAGGTCCTGGGGGGTGAGTCTGTGGCCCAATCTCAATGTCCTCCCTAAGCCCTGATCCCTGAGCTCTTCTTGAACGCAGTTTCGCGCAGCTTTGTTATGACAACCCCACCCACCGTGAGTCAGTACTCGGGCTGGTGGAAAAGGTACACAAACTGAGTAGTCGAGTCGAGTAGAGCTGAGTCGAGTCAAGCAGGGCTGGAACTGTGTAGTGGAAAAGGGCCATTAGTCTGCAAAAATGCCCACTTATGGAAAGGGGGCATAAAGGGCTCAAAAAGTCAGTGAGAGATCCCTCACACGCTTGAAGATTTGACAGTGGGACAGACCTAAGCCCTCACGGACTTAGCGAGAACGCGCCTCAAAGTCAGTGAATGTTTGAGGGTGGACATTGAGATTGGGCCTGTGTGTGTGAATGTACATTAACACTTCATACCACCCCTGTATGAACCAGTGCCCTAGATAGGTCATAACACATAAAAAAAAGTCTGGATACAAACAATAAAAACATTTCATACATGTACAGAGTTCTTCTGTCTAGAGCAGCCAAAAGTCAATTCAGACAGAACTTATTTGTTAGTTTGGCAGCAATATTGCACTGGAAAAAATACCGATCCAAAAACAAGAAAAAAAAAATTATTTCAAGTTTTACCTTGAAATAAGCAAAAAATCTGCCAATCGAACAAGGGAAAATTTACTTGGTAAGATTTCTTAAAATAAGACGTAATATTTACAAAACTGTGATCTTAAAATTAGCAGGGAAAACTTATTTTAAGTAATATTTTACCAGTATTTTAAAACTTTGTGTCTCAGAATAAGGCAGGAATGCTAACAATTAGTATTTTTTCACTCAAAAATAATACTTTTGCACTAATACATTTCATGTCAACTTCATTTGAGATATATTCACCTTAGTTTGAGTATTATAGCGGCACTTCTCTAGGTTTAAGACCATCTTGGACTTGAAATAAGATTACAAAGTTTAATTTGAGCATTTTGAGATATAATGTCTTCTCATAGTGAGCTAGATATACTTATATTCAGTCAGGTTGTTTTTTAGGATAAGAGAGCTATGCTCAAAAGTAGGTGTTTCATTGTGTGCATGTGGTTTGAGGATGTATATTTTTATCTGATTCAGAAGAAACAGTGCCTGAAAACTGTGACTCACCCTTATAAAAAAAACAACTTTTCTTGTAAATGTTACTTGTAAAGGAAATTTATCTTAAATCAAGTGAGATAAGACATTTTAACTAAAGATGAGACAATTTCCCTTGGTAAGATTTTGAGTTTTTGCAATGTGGCCATTTCAAGGCAGATACTAAATGAGCAAAGATGAAGATTCAAACTGTGAATAAATCCAGACATCCTCTAAAATGTTAAGCTTGATGTAGTTTGTAATATAGGTTAACTGCAAAACTCTAACATTATTGCCAAAGAGCCTTAACATCTTTTGTATAACCTTGTCTAGTGCCAACATTTTTTTTCTACAATAAAAATAATACAGTTAAAGTAATGTTGATATAGAATAAATGAAGCACTGGGATAAGGGGAGCTTTTGGTAGCTTTTCGAAAAACCCTCCTGATCTTCAGCTTCTCTCCTTCCCACTCTTGCACTGAAACATTCCCTGTGAACACAAATTGAAACTCCAGAAACCTTCGATGTGATCACATTTCCAAGGGATTGCTGAGCTGACACATTTACACATCATCATATTATTTTCTCCTCACACTGTATGGATCTTCATCATTTTTAAAAAGAACATTTTATTCAATAGGTCTCTGGTGTGAGGCGTCATATTGCTGCACACAGCTGCTTTTCTTTGACACATTGGATAAGTCAATCCCTCCTCTTTTCCCTTCCATCACCTCTCTGCTAATGAGGAAGATCACCTGTCACTTCAACACACCAAGGCCATCTTTCTCACTGCTTATGCTAAGTGTGTGTGTTTCTGTGTGTGTGTGTGTGGGTCAGGGGCCTTACAGTGATATTGCAGGTCAATGAAAACCTGCAGGGAAACAAATGTTGTCCTGCTGTTAACCCTTTACATTTTTTAAATCTGTCTTTTTAGGGGAAGTTTTTGTCGCTACATTTCAGCAAAAAATTAAGCACATGGAGATCTTCAAATTTGATGCTCTGATGCTGAAAAATATTAGTTAATTTGGTGATTGTGGAAAAAAAAAGAGAAACAAAAAGCCTCCATAATGTTGAACGAAAGGCATCAGTAACTCCGTTTCTGTGTGTGTGTGTTGTGTCCGTCCTCTTCTCTTGTCTCTGTGTGTGTTTTTGAGTGCTATGCCGTGTTGCATCTCCCCGTGGCAGAGATGGAAGGCGACATGGCGGCCTGTTCTCTGTCAGAGGAAGCCGAGTGTTAATATTTAACCGAGGGAAGGCTCGATTTAGAGCGCGCCGCCTCTCCTCCTCCCTGGTGGACGGCACAACGCAGAGGCCGACCTGGCGCCGTTATGGAGGAAAGCTGTAGGAGGCAGCCGCACGTCACTAAGTCTCCCTGACAGAATCAGTTTGCAGATGAGCTTTAAAACGCGTTGCACTGTTTTCCATGCCTCCATGTTTGTGTGCATGGGTGTGTGTGTGTGCTCCGACAATCTCTAATTTAAGAGTTTCTCCTCAGAGAGAGTTGCATGGTGTCCCAGCATGCTTTGCACTTCAACTCACAGGCTCATTGCAGGGCATTTAGGTACAGCAGTGGTCCCCAGAAGTGCAAGAGCCTACAGATTGAATATTTCTTAACCCCACAGTTATTGGTTCAACTCGAGCAGGACCTCAGTTTTCTTTTCTGTGCTCCTGTGACACCTTTGACTCACTTTTGACAGAAGTGTTTTTTCTAGAGCATGCAGTTGAGTCTCATCCTGGTTCAGCAAGTGTACATTTCAGCTGTCAGCTGTAAACAGAGTGGAGCTTGTTATATTGTTATATCGTTGGACCAGCTTATCTGAGTCTGATCTGAAGAGCTTTTGGGGTTTCGTTGGTCACTGCATTTTGATGCTCAATAACAAGAGGTCATGTTTGATTTAGCTCTTCATGCAAGTTGAGGTTAGGATTGGAAACAGAAACCTTTTAGGCCCTTTCACACAGACACTGAACTCCTGAAAATTCCCTGACATTGTCCAGGTGGGCTTCATGTGTGACTATGAACTGTAGAATCTGTTCACTCCAGCCCTCTACTTTTCTAAGTCTACTCTTGGGCTCTTGTGCCTTTGTTGAGAGAAAGTGGATACAGTATGAAATGGGAAGGAAGAATGTGGGGAATGACATGTAGCAAGCTGCCAACTGCTCAAATGTCCAAAGGGAGTCTTTTTGAGATGCAAAAGCACATCCAACATAGACAACCTCTGCTGCAAAGTACATGTATTCAGACCTGAATATCCTGAGATTGTCCAAAGGGGCTCAATAGACCTTGATACTAGATATAAAATGGCTTCAGACAAGGGACAAACACAGTCCACCTTACCTGGCTATACTGCATAGGAACCCCTGGCTGTCTGAAGATGAAGAGTATAAACCATTTAACCAGATTTTGTTCATATAGCACCAAACCTATACCAACATACACCTCAGGAAACTGAACAAAAACAGCCATGTCTAGACCATACTCTCTTTATGGCCCTTTTCCACTACACAGTTCCAGCCCGACTCGACTCGACTTGGTTTGGGTACCTTTTCCACCAGCCCGAGTACCGACTCAAGGTGGGCGGGGTCTTCATAACGCAGCTGAGAGAAACTGCGTTCACGTCATTTTGAACACGACACAAACACAACAATCACAAACAATGGAGGACATGGAGGCAATGGTGTACTCGCTGCTGAGTCTGTGGCTTTTTGTCGCAGGCCAAGGAGAAACTCTGCGTGCAGACATTGTACAGTACTGATGTCGTTTTTTAAAAATGGCGGGTTTGATTCCTGTGATGAGAGTTGGCTCATGACTCTTCGGTGACGACATTCTCTGACCAATCAGTGGCTGGCAGTCCGTCAACGTCACCTTTTAGTATTGGCTCAGCTCGCTTGGAACCAGAGCAGAGCAGGTAGAGTTAGACGGAGTCCCGAGGAAATGCTGCATTCAAATTCATGCTAGTTTTCTGTGACTACCAACCCTTGCTTTAAAGAATGTACCAATAAGGGAGTCCAGGGTTTCCACTGTGAAATTTGTTGAGTCTGAAGGAGCAAAGACACTAACTTTAAAATGTGTGAATGCTGAAATTGAATGCATGAAATAAAAGCTGGGGTTTACAAACAAGTGGCTACAAGCTAACGATGATGCCTACTAAATTGCCCGTTAAAAATCTGAAGAACTTCAGACTCATCAGATTTTACCTTTTAAAAATTTCTTTTAATAAGACAGGAGCAACATGTGCAGTTGAAACTCTTTGCTTTTATCTTTTTAATTGTTTCTGGCAACTTTCCCTTCAGGGGAAAATGAAGGCTGATTTTTACTCTCACTCTGCTCACTGTCATTCTTCTTCGATTTGTTTTTAGCTCTGTAATGATCAGAATAAACACAACATGAACTTAAATTAATTTAACAGACTTATATATTTAAGTGCTATAATGTTTTAACAGACATGTTAACTCTTAAACACCTTTTTGACTATGATTCTTTGAAATCCTCAGTCCATCTTTCTGGAGGAATTTCTGCAAACTGAGGAATGCTGGGAGGTGGGAGGTTTATCGGAAGTGGCCTCTCTTAACCTTTAACCTCCAGAGTGAGGCCTTTTGTCAGGAGCAGAACAAAAGCTCCTCTTCATTACAAGGAGTCCCTCCCTCCTCTCCGTGCCTCCCCTGCCTCCCCCCTTTTGTTCGGAGAACATGCAGCAAATGGATGTTAGGCAAACGAGTGTGTGTGCACTTTGTCTCGTCTTGGAGTGCGCTCTTACATATAATTGCTTGGAATCTGTAACCTGCCAAGTTCAGAAACACCACACGCATTTACCCGTTTCAAGATCTTCAGCCAAACTTTCGCTTTCTCCTTGTTTGTTATCTTTGACGATTGACTTGCTGATAAGAGCTGTTTGTTCATTCTATATTCTTGTAATAAAATATCCATTTCTTCCTCTGAAAGGTAGTTTTTTCTTGATCTTCTCTCTGTCACACCGGTACCGCTTGCCATGTTTATTTTTGTTTATGCGTAGTAGGCATGCGCAGCTTGAATTAGTTGAATACAGGTTTTCCAGGAGGTTTCGTGGACATATGATGTTTTGCACCAGCCTCGCTTTCATGGCGCAATTAGTTAATTGGCTAATTATTTGCAGTCGTGCATGCAGCTAACGCTACGGCCAAATGGGCCGTTCCATAACGGTACTTTAAATTTTATATTATTTTTTTTGCGATCAAATTTGTATTGTTTTTAAAGATATGCAGCACAAAGAAATATCAACTGTATGGGATAAGACAAGGCATATCATAAAGTAAAACAAAGAAAATATAAAAGAAGGTATGGCGACACCCACCCGACCCACCCCACCTCAGAATAGATCTCCGTATGATATCAACAGGGAATATTGTATTCCAAGTGATAAAGGAAGTGAAAGTGACAATGACATCATTTATAACATGAATGTAAATAAAAGTAAAGACAACAACAGAAGGAAATGGTCAAGTAGTACCGTGATAATGCTCAGTTATATCATAAAGTTAGACATATTCTTTGATCTTAGTTATAGATTTTAACCAGGATGAGATAGTGCTTCCTGTGGCTCCATGCATCTTGGCCACTGAGAGCTCCATAACAGCTATATCAAAATATGTATTAAGCCATTGAGATCTTGACAGAGAATGTGGTGGCTTTTAATATATATATATATATAGTTTCTCTGAATACAGACTGAAATAAGAGCCCTTTCTGAGTCTGTGAATAAACCTGATGTAGCATCTGAATAAGCCTTAAAGATAACAGACCTAAACTTTGTTTTCAGCTTGTAATAAAGAAAATGATTTATCATACTCTAGTTTTGGATGCTGATTCAAAAACCTTCATGCATTCTAATAATTTTCAATGTCAATTTAATGTCTGTACCTGCTAAAGTTTACAAAGTACCTGTTAAAATCCAATCAGTGATGCTAATTGTGCTCTAAACTGGATATATCTAACTAACAAACAAGAATAAACCCTGCTGACGTCTGTTACACTCAAGGCTAGCCCTGGCAAATTTAATTAGCAGATCCAGATAAAGCATTTCAGCTGTGTGTGTGTGCAGTGTGTGCGTGATCTGATGGGATCAATAGTGGTTTGGGAGGCCCAGTTGGCAGCTGCTGAGAGCAGGAAACAGGTGCAGACATGGCTGCTTGATGTACAAGGCGACTGAAATGAGATGAAACCACTTGACCCCCAGAAGAACCAATTAATTACACAAAAATCTCCTGAAACAGTAAAAATGCCTCACAGCTTCACTGATGAGCGAGGAATGCTGCAATAAAGCTAAGCCCCGCCCCCTTCCAAAAACACCTCCATGCATGTGTTTGAATAGAGCAAGTGGAGTCAACAGCGAGAGAATGTTATGCATTTTACATCCATGCATTTAATGTTGCACCAAAACAAACCAAGAGTGGAGGAGAAGAGGTTAAGAGAGATCGGGGGAACGTGTGTGTGAGAGAGAGAGAGCAGAGATTGACAGTTACTGGCAGTGTTTTCAACAGGGCTCTTCCTGTGAGTATTGTGGAGCAGCAGCAGAGATGTTAGGCATGCTAATGCTACCGCTAATTATGCAACTGTGAGAAACTGGCCAGGAACACACAAACACACACAGCAGCACCTCCGAGACAAGCACACAGGCCAGAGAAAACACAAGAGGAAATTTCCATTTCTACATCAGCACCGTCGAAACCTCACTTTTAGTTTGTTAAAGTCAGATCTCCTGGCCTCATGATAAAGTTCTGATGCCAGGCTAAATGTATGTATAACTCAAGTAAGACCTTTATTTCCAGTGGGCAGAGCGCTATTTGGGTATTTCAGAATGAAAAGTTCACTTATTGGGGAAACTGATCAGGTAAAGAAGAGCTACAGTAATACATTAGTGATGACTGTGGTTAGCTTCTGGTGTTGTCAGCAGAAATCCAGGTTAAAAAAAACAAACAGGTATTTGTGCAAGGACTTCCTCTTCATGCACAGGTTATGACCATAGACTGTATAAAATATGGACGTAGGATCTGTGACCCACCTGTTTCTGAAGCGTTGTTTTGAGGCCAATCGGCAGCGGCAGCCATATTGCCACTGTTGAGTGATTGTGACGTAAAGAGGTGGAGTTTGAGCCTCCCAGCCAACAGCTACAGTGTTCCCGCCTGTCAATCAAGTCAACTGTGCCTCTCATTGGAAGACTCGTAATCTCAATATCTTCGAAATTGCTGTGTTAGAAAAAAATTCACCCGTACAGTGTGTGCCAATCGAGGTATGAGCTATCCAGACTGCACTTGTCTTTTGTACCAGGCTGTAAACATGTTTATTTCTGCAGTTTCCCATTCATGTGTTTACGACTTCCAGTACTTCCGGAGCCAGCCTCAAGTGGATCCTCGATGAACTGCAGTTTTTAACACTTCCACATTGGACTCATATTTTTAGACCGGAGGTTGCCGCTTGGTTATAACTCACCTGCCATCTGCTGGTGTTAAACTGCCATAGCTATAAAAATGGAAGATTGACAATTTAGTCACCCAAAAATGACAGTGTATGAAATTTTTTTTTTTTTTAATCCTGTAATTTGATTGTATTTTTGTTCATTTTTATTTTAGCTTAATTTTTTCAGTGAGAAGAGATGGAGTGTGTCGTCCATATTTATACACAGCATAAAACACCCTAAAATAGTCCCAATATATGACCAAACTTCCATGGTGCCACATATATCATGAGGATTCATGAATGGTAAATGGTAAATGGACTTGTACTTATGTAGCGCTTTTCTAGTTTGTCTGACCATTCAAAGCGCTTTTACACTATTTGTCACATTCACCCATTCACTCACTGATAGTAGAGGCTGCTATTTAGTGAGGAACCATCAGTATTAGCTAATCTCATTCGTACACATTTACCCATCTCTGAACAACAGAGGGAGCAATTTGGGGTTCAGTGTCTTGCTCAGGGACACTTCAGCATGTGACTGCAGGAGCTGGGATCGATCCAAGTTTTGGTTCATCTTTTATATGAAATACTTTTTCCTTTTATGCTAAACCTGCTGCTTAATTCTCATAGTCTTGAATTCACTGCAACCATAAGTAGATGATGAAACTTTGGCGCTCATCAGTTTCTCTGACATTAAATTTCATACTTCACTTTCTTACTAAATTTCAATTAAGGTTTTTTTTTTTATTCTGTATTGTGAACACATTTGTTCAGCATGCATGGTTATCACTTGATCATTTTAGTGTTCTGATTCTCCCTCCTTTGCCGTGTTCAATTTTAAGGATAGAATTGTTATTTTCAGAGGTTTTGATGTGACAAAGGTTAAATAAAACTATGTTACATAACTTTAAATATAAGCATCATTTTCAACCCTCAAATACCATTAAAACCCTGGAGTGTGTCAATGACTAGTAGTTGGTTCAGCAGGGTTGGGAGGGTGGAGGAGGGTCTTTGAGGTGTATAGGTATCAGGTGGCTTCTCTTCTGAAGCACCAGGCTAAAATTCTGAACGCTGCCCTAATTGAGTGCCCCTCCCTCGGCCGGCACGGTTCTGGTGTCCCCCCTCTCGGGGCTCAGGGGGGCCGGTGTGGCCGTCTGGGGGGGCCTGACCCCAAAACCCTGCCTGAGGCGCTGACTGCCACCAGCCTGAACCCTCCCTAACCCCCCAACTAGCTCAGTCCCCTCCCCGGCTCCATCTCTCTGATGCTCTGCTCCTCTCTGTCCAACTGGCTCTGAGCTACAGACTTCTTTTGTCTATCCTCATTAGAATACTGATCCTGCACACACACACACACACACACACACACACACACACACACACACACACACACACACACACACACACACACACACACACACACACGCACACACACAACTTCATACACACGTTCGTTTTTCACTAATTGCAGGATCATTAGTTGATCCGTTGCTGTAGCCAGATGGTAAACAAAGGTATTTGAACATGAGAAAATGGGAATAATTTCACACACGTGCTTAGTCATTTTCATAAAATAAGCGACATGATATTTGGTTAAAATTGTCTGTTGCAAAATATTCCTCAAAGCGCTTTACAATCTGTTGAGAGAACATCAACCTTCATGATCAAACCTTGTGCTTTTCACATATTTAAGATTAATTTACGGTCTTAAATACGCAAAATAGGATGCTGATTTCTCCTCTAATGTGCATTTTTTTATAAACCCTCCTGTTATGTTCGTTTTTCAGGGACAGCAATAATCTTCCTTGGTCAACTTGACTCGGGTCATATTCAATGATCCAAAAGTGTCAGAACCCCCAAAAAATCCCAATGAACTCTTTTAAAATCTCATTATTAACTCCATTACTAACCATTTAAATCAATATTTAGTGCATTGGTGTTCTTTAATTTGCACGGATCATAGTTCAATGAGGATAACTCACTCGTTTTATGAACACAGTTGCAAAGAAACATTTAGTATTTGACACTTCTGACCCCTTTTAGCCTCCACTTTGACTGCAAATTTGTGAAATGAGCCTTTTTCATTTTATGTTGTTTACGCTAATTAAGCCAAGCAGAAGAAGTTTCATAGCGAAAAAATACTTTTAACATTTTTTGTTTTTATATTTTTTAACTTTAAAAGGGTCAATTTGACCCGCAACATAACAGGAGGGTTAAGATGTAAACAAGAAATAAAGTTTTCTTTCTGATTATGTAGGGTTAGGACAAAAGTTATAAACAGCGACATTTCAGATGCCAAATGGCTTTTCAGTTCATCAATAACCTGATTTAGCCTTTATAAAGTATGTTAAATTGTATCTGTACTGCAGCTGGATTTAAGGTGTTTGTTTGTATGTGGAACAATTATAGCTCTCAGTGTTTATGCTTTAAAAGCAAAGCATTTAAGATCAGAACTTAACTTTATATTTATTTTATCATGCTATTTTGTCCCTTTCTGCACACTGTAGTTAAGCTGCTGCAGTGTCTTCCTGCTTCCCGCTGCCACACTTTTTAATGGCATATTTTGTTTAAAAAAAAAAACTCCCAAATTCCCAAAGTACTAAAATTTGAGCTACCACCTATGAGCTAAACATATAGATGCAGCTAAACAGACTGATGTCAGCAGGCAACCTCACCACAAAAGCCAGCAAATAAGTTGCTATGAGTCATCACACAAATCACCACAGACCTGTGGATGGAACTAAATTATAGAAGTTTACAGGGCTTACTTAATGGGTGCAAATGACTGCAGGTCAGTCAACATTGTAGAAGACCGCTGTCTAGGGGACATCCTCATGTTGGCATTAGTGATGTTCGAAACCACCAATTTCCTTTCCGATCGATACTGAGTAAAATTAAGGCTGGTATCAGCGATATCGATCCGATACCGATACTTTGTGCAAATACACCTAATGTGTCTGGTAAATCTAAAAACAGTAGTGTACTTCTGAGTAATTTATTTATGTATTTATTTATTTTAAACTTGTAAGTATATCGAGGTAGCGGCCTCATTTATAATATAGCTGAGCTAAAACAACAGAAAAACACTCAGAGAACACAATCATACAAAATATATGAAAATGGTGTTTAAAACACACAAAAAAAGAAAATAAGTAAAACAATAAAACCAATAATATAAATTATTGTTTAATTATGAAGAACTAGAACTAGTAGTTCCCACCAACCGTGTATCATTTAGACCATATCTCAAAGGTCTAGTTACTTTCCACTGTGTTCCTGTTAATGATATACATTGCCTCAAATGACTGAAGTATCAAAAGTATTGATATTGTGATTCGATTTTAGAGCATAAAGATTTGGTATCGGAAGTATCGATATTTCGGTATCAATCCACTACACTACAGTTCACTAGTTGGCATGTTGTAATATGAGTTAAGATTGCAGGGAGCAATACTTTCATGCATGTGTGATACAGTTGAAGCAAATCAAAACACTGGTAAGAATGGCTTAACATTAATATGGAGTAAACAACTGTTCTTAAATATAAAAATAGTGTAATTTTAGACATGCAATTAAAAATATGATTAATCACAACTGACTGGTACAATTTAGCGATTCATCATGTTCTGGAAAATTAATAATTTGACAGCCCTAAAACAAATATGATTAAATTTTGACTTCACAATCAGAAATACAGTAATACATTGAATAACTGTTTTTTATTCTGCTTTAGAATGAGAAAAAAATTAAAAGTATTATTTTTATTATTTATTATTTGTTAAGGATAATTCATGTAAGATCTATAAGTAGTCATACATAAAGACAGCAGGTTACAACAACGAAACATGATGAAAATATTGCAGGACTGCATCTAATGATTAATTGAGCCATCCATTTATAACACAGTGTAGACAAATATATGAACAAAAGTCTTGACAGAGCTATCCTCCAATCACGTCTTGATTCAAAACAGTTGTCAATTAATTTTCTTGTATCTCCAAACGACTGCCTGCGTAGACTATCTTCTGAGTTTTTATTACTTCTTCTTTCAGCGTGTTGTGATAACAGATTCTCTCTCAGGCTTCTCTTCTCTCTCTTCACCTCAGGGTTGTGTTGTGTGTGCGTGTCCGTGGTGAGGCGGATGTTTGTGAAGACAGAATAGCTGATACAGACATATCTCTTCTTTACGTGAGTTCAGGCAACGACTGAGATCATCCACCATCACTTCATGTCTCTCATTCATCCAACAAAGAAAACTGTAGGTGTTAATCCAGCAGGAGCCAGTTAGACATGTAGATTAAAACCAAATATTCCCATGATACAGGAAACAGGATCCTTATTTTTGAATTAGCATTGTCATTACTAGATTTTTTAATTTTTTAATAAACAAGGGTCAAATTGACCCTTTTAAAAGTCTATTTTAGGCAATATATGCCTTCCAAACCAGCTAATTGCAACTTAAAAATATGGGCAGCATGTGACAGAACAGGAGTCGTGTTAATTTATCACATTACTTCATAAAAATAAAATATTCAAAATTTAAAATAAAATAAACAAAAATCTATGTGATGTAAAACTATTGTATTTATATTTAGGGCTTTCCAATGTCATTTAAAAAAGTTTTAACATGAATTTTAATGAAAAGCGAGTGAGTTATCCTCATTGAACCATGATCTGTGAGAATTAAAGAACACCAATGAACTACATTTTGATTTAAATGGTTAGTAATGGAGTTAATTATGAGATTTAAAAAAACTGTGTATTGGTAATTTTTGGGGTTTGGGGTTCTGACACTTAATTGAATATGCCCCGGGTAAAATTGACCCAGGAACATTATTGCTGTTCCAGAGAAACAAACTTATCAGGATGGTTAATAGAGGGTATTTTGAAATAAATTATTTTGATGTATTGAGCTGGAGTTTTGATGATTCATGTTGTTGTTAATTTTGTCAATTATCTTTGGAAAGACAAATGAAGAACAAAAATGTATTCTGCTCATTCCATTAAAAATATCCATCCTAAGACATTTGACAATATATGTATGTCAGCATTTTGAAAATTTGTGTAAAAAAATACACTAATTGTTGTTAACTCTATAGTTTTTTGGGGGAAATTAATGAAAAATATATTTTAATGTATAGAGTGTATAGTTTTGTCTGGAGTGTAACCTCATTAAATCTCACATCAGACACACATTTTTGTTTTTACAGCAGCTTCATTCACCCCCATACAGAATAAATTTACCAACAGGAGCCTACATAACAAGTACAGGATTCAAGCATTCATGCAACAGATATTTCAAAAATTCATGTGAAGAAGCAACAGGAGAAAAAAACATTCAATTATGATCCAATCCAAGCTTTTTATGGCCCGCCTGTTAAATTAATGTTTGCAGATTTCATGGTTGCTCACAGCTTCATCTCTTGTAGACACAAACTGAGAGGAATCACAGACAACGGTGTGCAATCGAGCCGGTCTCTCCTCCATCCACCTGCAGCTGTCACTCACTTTGATTGACAGCTCAGAGGAGGGCTCTGACGGGCAGATGAGAGCAAGAAGCCGGTCTCTGCCTCAGAGGCAACAGCGGCAGTCCTGTGTTCTCCTGCCCACCTCCCACCACCTCCTCCTGCTCTCCTGCCCGCCTCCCACCGCCTCCTGCTGGCCCTCCCCCCTCCTCTGCCTGCAGCCAATCAAAAGTGGACATTGTCTCATGGAGGAAATGCATTGTTTACAGGCACCAGAAAGCTGGCTCTGTCTAGATGCCCGGCTATTGTTAAAACATCAAGGAAGGACAAGAAAGTACAATGGACAAAAGTGTGTCACTGTGAGCAACAGCTGCATTTAAGAGCGTCACTGCTACGTCTGTAGAGCTCAGAGGAACTCCACTAAACACTGTCAAAGAGGGAGGCTTTGCTGCTGCTGCTGCTGCTGCTGCGCCTTCTTCTCCAGGCTCACTTTTCTGCTTGAAATTTTCTTTTCATGCTGGATGATACACTCCAGGGCTGAGCTTCATCTCCAACACAACCTTCATCCTCATTTCATGAACCCTCACCCTGCTCCTCAGGCCCTCTGTATTCTCCAGGACCGCACCTCCTGCCTCTTTATGGATCCAAACCTGGCTCTACAGTATACAACAACCTGCTCCCTAGGCCTCATTCTCTAGGCCCATCTCACCTTACAGGACCACCTCCTTCCTCTTTATGGATCCATACTTCGCTGAACTTATTTTTTAGGGTTAACTCATTATCAAGGTCCATCCAATACTCCAGGTCCACCTTGCTTTAAAACTACAACTTCTCCCTAGACCTGGTTCTCTAACTTACCTCAAGGTCAAACTTATCCTCCAGGCATTTCTCATTCTCCAGTCTCCAGGACCAGCTTCTGCCTCTTTTATGGATCCTTCACTTCACATAGTATAACTAAATTCAATCCCAGGCTTACCTAATTTTCTGATGAATTTCCCATCCATCCTTGTTCTGATTAACTTGATCTTGGTCTACCTTGCTCTCCAAGACTACCCTCTGCCTCAATCCCTTACCAGTATACTCAAACTCATTCCCCTGGCTTACCAAATCCTCCTTGCCCACCTCGTTCTACAAGTTCAACACATTCTCATAATCTACCTCACTCTCCATGCTTCCTCCTCAGAACTCATTCTCAAGACCCATTGCCACTTTATGGAAGGTCATTCCACAGGCCTACCCTGTTCTCATGGCCCAACTTGTTCTACTGAAAGGAGTGAGCATTTGTTTATAGTGACGTGAGCCAAATAAACTAGTGAAACGTTTGTGTTTCGTCCTCCTGCGCCTGGAATTTGTAATCTGCTTCCTTATGGTGTTCTTTCGGAACACTTTTGGGACTTGGGCTAAGCAATCTACTGACGATTCTTATTAGTGAAGCACAACCTTCCCCTCCAACTTGTTAGTATACTCTCTTATTCCCCAGGTTTACCAAATCCTCTTTGCCAAACTCTTCCTACAGGCCTGCTTGCTCAGATCCACCTCTCCAGGCTTGCTTGTTTGACAGGATCCATGCTTGACTCTTGAAATGACCAAAACGTACAGTGCACCAAAACTTGTTCTCCAGGCATGCCTTGTCCTTTGGGTACCATTCTTTCTCCAGTAGCATTTTGCTGTCTGTGACCAAATGTATGGCTTCTCTGGCCCCACCAAGCTGTTAAAGACCACCTGATATACCTGTACCAGGCTCTCTAGTAAACCATTGCATGCTACCCAGACCTTGCTCTCCAGGCTTACCTTGCTCTCCAGGACGAATGTCTGAAGGTTTAACCAGATCAATACCTTGCTCTACTATTACTTGCTCCTCAGAACTCACTCTCCAGGCCCAATACACTCTCAAGGACCAATGCCTGGCCCTTTTTATGGACCTGTAAATTGTTACTTCACTCCCAGTCATTCTGCAGGTGTGCCTTGTTCACATGGCCCCACTTGTTCTCTATGCCCACCTCGCTCTTCCTGACCACCTTCTACCTTTGTTTAGTATACCCCTTCACATTTTTCACAACCTAGTCCTCCAGGCCCAACTTTTTCTCTAGGTTCATCCTGTTTTTCAAAACCACCTTGTTCTCCATGACTGTCTTGGACCTCTTAAAGGGATCTACACATCAAGCAGCAGGATGCTGAAACTAATACAGGCCCACTTCTTTTGTCAAGGCCACTTCAAACCCCAGGCCTACCTTGCTCTCCTGGCACACCTTGTTCTCCAAGCCCAGATTGTTTATTGGGACCACCTCATATTCCAGGACTTCCTCATGCCTCTTGTTGGACCAACAACTCATGTACTCCGTGTTCTCTCCAGGCCCTTCTCGTTCTCCACGCCCCACTCATCAGCAGGACCTACTTCTGCTTCTGTTAATGGACACATAACTTACTTGGCCCAACACCACAAGTTTTTCTCCAGGCTTACTTTTTTTCCTCAAAGGAAGGCAGCCTTGTTCTCAAGGCCCACCTCGCTCTCCAGGCTCCCTTTGGCCACTTGACTTTCCAGCTGCCTCTGCAGGCCCAGTCTTCACTCCACAGGCCCTCTCTAGTCTCCAGGCTCCTCATGCCCACAGATAGAGTCTCTTTGATGTTGCCCTCCTGGCAGACAGCATAGCAGTTGGTGGACGGAGTGGTGTGTGTGTGTGTGTGTGTGTGTGTGTGTGTGTGTGTGTGTGTGTGTGTGTGTGTGTGTGTGTGTGTGTGTGTGTGTGTGTGTGTGTGTGTGTGTTTGTGAGAGGAGCAAACACACTGGTGCACACATGCACAGAAAGAGAAAAAAGTACACATGCACAGGAGCTATAAGACGAAGTAGCCTCATTTGTGTCTATGTACGAGTGTGTAGAAGTGTGTGTGTGTTAGACTTGCTGGAATACACTCTTTTCTTGTTCACACACACAAATAGAAAAAAGGCAAACATGAAAAGGACTGAGTGATGAGCGGCTGACAGCAGCTCGACTGGCTCAGCTTGGTCTGGCCACAGTGGGCGGGGCTTCCTCTGAAGATTGACACATGTCACCACCAATAAGACTCCAGACAGTCACCTGTCAGAGGTCCGATCACAGCCCCTGGGAACATGAAATGAAGTACAATCAAAAGATTTTCAAAAGAACTTTTACAAACAAAATGCTATTGACACAGACCATGGAACAAAGTGAATGATTTGAAGAATCAACCACAATCACAGGAATAAAGCATGCTTAAGTAATTTACAGAACTCTAAAGTGTTTTGAAATATTACCCACAAATAATCTATAGAAAAAGACGTATGCAAATAATCATTCTTAAATTGTCACAGTCACTGAGACAAGATTTCATTTTCAAGGAATCATCATGTTTTGTATTTTGTTTTCCTGCTAAAAAAAACCAGCAAAGTCCTGAAAAGAATCAGTTTCGTGAAAACGTTCAGAATATCCAACATGGCATTAAGTGTTTATCAAGGTCAACATAAACTTTATAACCCAGAGAGAGATTTTCACCTGGCTGAGAATGCAACAAACGCAGATACACCATAAAATTGCAAATAGCAACAGACTCCTCACAGAAACCACTTCAGAATTTTTTTTACCCGTCTTAATCAATTAACACACACTGATCAACATGTATACATGCTGCAGAACATTCCTCCATGGCTATACTCACCTTATTATGGTGTCTGAGGGAGTTTCCAGTTTTATTAAATACAGTCCATTGATGAGAGCCATTACTGCTCTCAACGCTGCTTGAGTATGGGCTTTTTGAATAGTGACTTTTGTGCAATATAGTCAATCGCAATAATAACAAACTGTGCAATAATAAGACTCCATGATTTGATTGGTATGTTGTGTGTGTATGAAAGTGTTTTTTTATTCCTGTATTTATTACTTTGTATACCTTGATTGTTTTGTCTCTTTTAAATTGCACCTAATGAGGACTGCACCTTTCAATTTAGTTGTACTTGTTGCAATGACAATAATATAAAAAACAATGTGATATATTCCTGCAAATTTTCAGAATCACTTTTATTGGGTGATTCATTTTTTCATAGAAATATAAGTTGACAATTAGTGCAAAAGAAGAAAATGAAAACATTTTAAACAGAATTTAGCAAATAAATCCCATCATGTTGCATCACCAGAATGTATTGATAATAAACAAAATGAATTTGCATGGCTGTTAAATTAAGTTTAATTTTGTTTGTCTCCTGCTTACATCCTTGCAAAAAATAAATGATAATACACATATTTTAAAAAACCTGCAGATGTGGTATAATTTGCTGGAAAAATGTAAATGTGTGATCGCTGTAAACTGAGAAGAGAAGTCTGCTTCAGGAAGGTACATACGACTGAAAAATCTTCAGACAAGTGTAGAGAAATTGCACGGATATCTGAGGCTTATTACTTTTTCAGTGTCCTCAAAGTGAAACTCAGGCGCCCGAGCACGCTAACATGATGCTCACAGAAACATGAAAAAGTAAGAAGTAGTAGTCAGAGGGGAAGCCCAAAGAAAATGATCACAAAAATAAGTTTTGTAATAGTGAGCTCGATACAGCATGATGTCTCATTTTTGACCTTGCCAGAAAAAAAATGTAATTGTACAACTGAGCCGTTTGTAAAAAAGTCTCTCAACGTTCTGCCCCTCGTTGATCAGAAATGTAAAATTTTTTGAAATTATCTTTCATACTTTTTAAAAAAATGTATTTTCAAAGTAACCCTGTTATAAACACATGGACTTTTGAGTTGACATGCAAATAATGAAAAATGTAGATACAGTGCAACAAACATTGAGCAAGGTACGCCCCAACATATAAATATACATGTACACAATCACAGTTTAATTATTTAAATTTGTATTTTATTAATTACTATTTTAATCATTGCTTTGACATGTATCTTATTTATAAAAAATATTTATTTATTTATAAAACTTAATTATTTATTTATCTCTTTATTTCTTGTGTTCATCTGATCTTGTTAACTCTACCTTATTTCTAACTTTTCTTTCAACTCTTACTTATTTTATTAATTTTACTGTGATGATTTTCTTTTCTTTTTATTTATAATTTTACCATTTCTGTTGTTTTCTGTCTCTCTGTGTGAAGCACTTTGGACTGCATGTTTTTATGTATGAAAGGTGCTATATAAATAAAGTTGAGTTGAGTTGAGTTGAATTGTGATAAAATATAGTTGCTTAACAGAAGAAAAAGAGGGGGTCACACACTGTTAAAATGTGTTGCATTATCCCTTACTATACATAGTTAATACAACTTGATTCAGTGAGCATAGAAAGTGAAGGCAGTGGTAGATTTCAATTTGAGCTGAATTAAATGATCTTGTTTCTGAGAACATTGGTGGTTCATTAAATTGTATTAACTTCTGTAAATGTTTCAGGATCCCATAAAGAGGTCAGAAGGTCACTTGAACACTTACCACAGCAGCCCACTTAATTTATCCCATGTGGATCACACGGACGCTCTCTAACCCGGCAAAGGATTTCATAAAAAAACTTTGCAGAGCGGCCCTCCAGTGGTGAGCTAATCTTTCTGTACATCAATGACATCATTAGCATTGCAAATGAGCTCTGATGAACTGACCGTTATGAGGGGAGGACTGTGATGGCGGCGGGGTCGCCAGCCTCGTTGGAGCACTCTTGGGGCGATCCTGGTGACATTTTTTTTGGTGACACCTGACATGCTCTCAAGCCAAAGTCAGAACAATTATACGAGTCAGCGTTCCTCTTGTGTCTTCTGAGAGACACATCCGCTCTTAAAAGGAACATTTTGCTCCAGTTATTGCTCTTCAAGGGGATCACGCCTTTTATAGAACTATAGGAATCCACTCACTTCTCCCTCTAGGGGTACTACTTAAATGTCATTTTTGTCAAGCACATTATGACAAACTTTAGACTCCTTATTAAATCAGCGTGTCACAGCCCATCAACCTTGATGTGGAGAGCAACATTAGACGCTCTGTCATGATCAAATGTGGTTTTGATTTGGAGTGAGACAACAATGAGGCGCCGTCAGAGGAGGATTGGCGCGCTTCAGCTGCCGGTTGTTGCTGGATGTTGGGCCTGTGGCTGGCGGGCTGCTAGTAGCGCTCTGCCAGGCAGATGAGAGCCGGGTTAATGTTGGGATTTGTTCCCTAAAGCTCCGACACAGAGGAAATACTGATCAGCTCCGCCGTCAGCCTCAAGACCTGCTAATCGCTAATCAGCGCTTACACAGCCTCTGTCTGACTCACACACACACACACATACGCAGACAGACACACACACAGATGTAGGATGAGTAGTGACACATTTCACATCCTGGCTTTTTGCATGTCTGTTTGTGTTCTCTGATGAAATATACACCTGGAACTTTTTGATTTTCACTTTTTCTGTCCTGCAGTTTTTCTGCTTTGTACACTGTTAACAAATGTGGCAACTTACAGCAACTGAAATACACATGAATGTGAACTCCTTTTATACACAGCTTTAATACAAGTACTAGAAACAGGAGCATCATGAACTTAATGTCAGTAAATTATAAATTAGCTCATATGCTCTCATTTTGGGGCTCATCTCTTCCTGGCTGAGTGTCACTTTCTATATTTTATCTGTATTTTAATTATTAAGTCTGTGATGTTTCTGAACTCATGATGACAACCAGCTCCGTCAGCTGGATCTAACAGGGAATCCTAGCAGATAACAAAGAAAGCTTGTCTAGTTTTGATTGGCTACTGATTACAATCGCTGAAGATGAAACTCAAAACTGTGAGAAAGTTTGTACGGAAAATTTATGTACATGTAAAAGCCTGTTTAATATTTTATTTTTGAGCTTTTTGCCTCGATGAGACGGGGCAGTTAAAGAGACAGCCAGGGGTGCGTCCAGACACTTTTGACTGGGATGGCTCAACTGGGGCTCTGATTTAAGAAGTAAATGTGCCATCACACACGAATGAGCATCCTGTATTAACTCTTTCGCTTCCTTTCCGAATCATATCTGTTTTGACTACTAACACTGAAGTATCATTAAGATGTGATATTTATGGGTATTACTTATTCAGTTTAAAAAGAAACACATCTTCTCAGCTTAATTCTTTAAGGCCTTGAAAACAGTTTAAAGTTGAATCATCATTTCAGATTTTGGAGTGACCTAGGTTGATCAACCATATCTCAAGGGGCGCCTATGCTGTTGTTGTTTGTTTGTTTGTTTTTATTTTATGACCTGTAATCTGTTTCTAGATCATGAAATATTTATTATGACATGTTCTGCTGATCCTCTTGGCCAGGTCACCCTTGTGAAAAAGATCTTGATCCCATCAGGTTATTATCTGGCTAAACAGAAAATCTAATAACTCCCTGACCACCCCTCTGGACATGCCCCGTCGTAGGGTTGTGGCCCAGAGCCAAACTAGAGACCAATGGGTGGAGGGTTAATGTCTGTACATAAGGGGTGCCCACTCCTCCAACTGAACTAAACCAATGCCCTGAAATTAATTCAATTTTCAAACAAATTCGACAACATAAAAAACAGTCTTTAATCATTTAAAATTTGTATTGTTGAAATAACTTTTTTATATTCCTATTTTCTGGACTAAAGTGAATAAATAATTTCTCAGACATTGTAGACCTCTTTCCCAAGAATACAAAAAAGGTGAAAAAAGGTCCCAAAATATTAATGTTAGAAAATATGTAACCATACAATCTCCTGTATCTACAAACAGCTGATTATCTTCACAGAGCAGCACCGTCTTGCTCTGCAGACTTAAAGTCCTCCTGCTCAAATCACAGGACGCAGGTTTCTTATTACTGCAGAGACTTAAAACACATCTTCTGGCTAAAGGAGAGTTCTCCTCCATTATTTTTACTTTACATCACTGGAGCAGATTGAACATTAAAACCGCATCTCTTCTACCACTGAACCTCGCTCTGGTGTTCACCTCTTACTCCACTCATCTTTTCTATAATGAGGCAAATTTGCATTTAACTGTATTTTCATTTATCTTTAAAATGTCATGCTTTATTTAGAATTTTGTAAAGTTTATAGAGAAACTGTGTGAGTTTTAATATTTTATAACTTACGACAGAGGCATAACCATCACATATCTTGTGTTTTTGATGTCAGGTTCTCATCACAGACAATGTTTTAGTATTTAATCATTGTGAAATCTGTTTTACAATCTCTCTTTGCATTTTACCTTTCAACTTTTATGACTAATAAGTAGACAAATAAGATGAAATACCCAAATTTGCATTTGAACTAGTACAATAAAATGTCTGGAATAAGTGTGTTATTGCTAAATGAGGGATTAAGCATTTAAAAAGTATGAACACCATCAATACAAGACATATATAGATAAAGAAAATATATTATAATTGTTATATATAACACTGATAAGTCATAAAAACTTCTGAAAATATTTATATAATTTAAATACAATATTTGTTTTTTGTTTTTTTCAGCTTTCACATCCTCTGATTTTTTCTCTGCATAAAAATGTTCCCTGTGAATAAAACAGAAAATGTTAAATGTATTTTATTTATGTGGAACATCAGCATCTAATTCCACTCCTGAGTCTTTGCAGTACATTAATAATAATCCAAACGGTATCATATTCATTACAGCTCAGGTGGAGCTCAGGTGATTTGTACTAAAAAGGACAGCATCCACCCTCAGTGTGAGTCCGTCCACCTGACAGCTCTCTGTGATTAATTCAACATCTCAATCACATCCAATATCTACTCCTGATTTCACACAGCTCCCCTAAAAAATCAAAACTCACCACGTTACGAGCAGGTCCATCCCACCCTCCACCTCCACCTCCACCCACACACACCCACCTCCACCTCCAGCCCCAGATTGCTTCAGTCACACGGAGAGTTATAATGTGGGTATTGTTCTGGGTTGGGCCGGCCTCTTCACAGGAACATCGGATTCTGTTTGAAGTCGTGATCCGGCACGGCCGACTCACCTGCAAGATCAATACGCTGGGGTTCAAAGCTGGCCGGCTTCACAGAGAACACACTCTTATTAATTTATAGAAACTTCTAGAAACTTTGTCTGAAGGGAAAAAACCTCCAACTCTGTGTGGTGGAGAGACAGGGGGAATTATTAATACACCTGGAGAGAGAAAGAGAGAGGCCGAAGAACCGTCTTCTAACACCTTATATGAATATTTAAATCAATTCCTGTTTGATGTGGATTGATCATACAGAAAGAGTGTGTGTGCGGTGTTGTGTGTGCAGACAGATGGATAAGGAAGACGGTTAAAAAGACTCATTAGATCAAGAGTGTGTGCAGGCATGCGGGTGTGTGTGTGTTTAACTCATTAAGGGAGTCTATTTGAGTGTTCCTTTGTTGTCAGATTTGATGATTTGGGGGAAATTTCCAGCCTCGGATTCAAAGCGTTCCTGTTCGTAGCTCCGAGCCCGCGGCGTCAGGGAATGAAACACGCTGCATTTATATTTAATGATATCAATTTATCAACAGGAACAATCTCAGGATGTTGGCTCAGATTTGATTCCATGTTCCCCTGTTTTTACCTGAGGGACACATGCACACGTTTTCTACATCGCAGAGACATTACCATACTCTCCGCTCCTTCTTCATCTTCTTCTTCCTCTCACAATCTGTGCGCTGAGAGTGAGAAACAACTTCCTGACAGAGCGGTTCAATCTGTGCCTCAATAACTTATCGTACAAACACTGAGGCTGCAGGGAGGAAAGACGGAGAGGGTACCGGTGGAGTTTTCACATGCTGGATGCCCTACCCTAGAAAACTGAAATCAGACGAGTTAAAGCTCCTGTGAGGAGTTTTTAACTGGTTATCAAACAGACTGAAATCAGTGTAAACTGTGGCAGCTGTTTTAGATTTAGTCTCAGTCTTAACAGTAGAAGAAAATGCATCGGAGTCTTCGTCATATTTTGGTCTTTTGTGCCCAAGTTATAGTCGACGAAAAATTAAAACAATTGAGTCTGGTTTGAGTCAATAAAAAGTTGGAACTTTTTTCAAAATGTCTCTCTTTGAATTGAATATTAACCAATCAAAAATTGGTCTCAAGGTTGTACCAAGTATTTCAATCTATGAACCAGCTTCTCTAAAAGCTGCTGTTGGTAATCGTGATATAAACATTAGTTTGGAGAGAGATTTTGAATGTCAACACTACCCCCACCACCAGATTTTTCCTATTTCTCCTGCGCACTCTATGAGGAAGTAGTGCCGGATTCCAAGCCAATCAGGCCGACGTAGTAGGAGCCACCACTCGACCAATCAGGACAGAGGGTAGGAGAGTAGCTCTGATTGGTCGATGATAACAGGAACGAGGGGAATAATAACATTGCTTGATACAAAGGCATTGGAAAACACAGAGATTCGGCCATAATCTCAAATTACTGCACTTACTGATGAGTACCGATGGGTAATGACTTTTTTTTACAAACCCAGCACAAAATGTATTGTTTTTTACCCCATTCCTACCAACTGCACCTTTAACACTTTTACTTGTGTGATATCTGGATTCCCTACCTTAGTTTGATAATCTCGCCTAGGTTCTCCCACGATGTAATGCTGCCAAGCTGTCCCTCCCATAAGATGAGAAAAGTACATTACACAGAAGAAAGGGGTCATATACAAATATACAGTGCTAATGATCTCAACATTTTACTTTTTACCATTTAAATCTTCTGTCTGGTTGAGCATGGATGTTTAACTCAGCCTGATACGTGAATGAAATCCTCGTATTTTAACAGACGCAAAAATCTTGTGGATTTTGAATGTCCACCACTAACATTTAGGTCTCATCTGCAGATAAAATTTGATGGAAATTAGACTTATGGCTAACTCTGTCATATTTACAGAGATGCTATGCTGAAATGTCCATAAGTATGCACTGTCCCTTTAAATAAATATTATGTATGTAAATGTATTTTGGGCTTGCCAACATCTCATATCCGTCATGAGAAAAAGTAAGTTGAAGAACATTTATCGTCATCATTTCCATTGACGGAATGAACACTGATGATGTAGTTATTTTATATGTCTGTCACCCCTCCTTTATTTATTTTATTTTATATAACCTTTATTTAACCAGGTAAGTCATTAAGAAATCATTTTTTATTCACAGTGACGACCTGGCAAAAGGCACAGCCTTTTGAGGGGTAAAGGGTCAGGGATAACAGTAATGACATAAACAGACACAAGGTTAAAAAAACTTTGAAGACAAATTTAACATGACAGGACAGAACAGAGCAAATAATGAACAGCAGTCCAGGATTAAAAGCAGGTGCAGGTGTGTTTAAGAGTGTCCATTAGAGAGTCCCTGAAGGCTGGTTTTGAGATGTAGTGGACCAGTTTTAAAGTTTCCTATAAATTGTTCCAGTCTGTGGGCACAGCATGAAATGATGACTGAGTGTGTTTTGGGGATTTTCAGCAGGATAAGTTTTGCTGAGCGTGTGTTGTAAGTGGGTTAGGCGTCAGACAAGGGGATAAACGGCATGCTAGAAAATATCCCCTCGACTTTAACACGTCAAACATTTGTTGTGAGTTGAACATTAGACATTTAGAAAAAAGAAGGGTGAGATTATTCATCAGAGAACACTACTTACACGTGTACATGACAAGATAAATGAAGGGATACATCTTCCCACTTTGTGCACAGGAGGCGCCAAAATCAAGACAAACCAAAAACTTCTCACAGGAGCTTTAAGAAGCAAAAGCTGGAATCTGACTTGATTGTATTTATACTGTATGACCTTGATCCACAGTCATTGCATTTCTCACATCATATTTTCTGCCTATAATAGGTCTTTCAAGAGAAAAAGAAAAGACATCAACTGATGCAGAGGTGTCAAGAACTTCAATTATTACAGATCATTGTGGTGTTTTCGTGCCCTGCTTTGGGATTTGCTGTGATATATTGTTCATGCCGGTCTATGAAAAGTAAAAGTGGCTGAAAGTTGCATCAGTTTTTTCTATACAGGCAGACATAAGACTGGAAGCCATTGGAGAATCCTTTAAATGTCAAAGATGACAAAAACAAAGCAACTGTACAACACTGAGCTGGGAGCGGTTTGGGCTGTGTGGTGGAGAGGCGGTACAGTGCTGGAAGTTAGTGGGAGTTATAGTATCAGTTATAAGTGTTTGTCAACAATGAATCCAGTATTAATCTGAATTTCATCATGCATCTGTGTCAGATATGTGTGAGTAATCTGAAAGCTTTATTTTAAAGCCGGTAACTGAAGCTGAAAAAGTCGTCCCTACAGCAGACTGATCGATAAATCACAAACAGACGAGGAAAACATTTGTCTGATGATAGTAGCAAAGAGCAGACTGTCTTACACCCATCATTATGCTCTCAGACAGTAAGTGTGAAGTGTTAACACAAGGAAAGAGAAAACCAAAATCAACCAATCACTGACATATTCATTCATTCATTTATTTAACCTTTATTTAACCAGGTGAGTTAATTGAGAACCAATTCTCATTTGCAATTTTGACCTGGGCGAAAAGGCAACACAGGTGGCATGATAATAAATAAAAACAAAACAAAAAACAGAGAGGACATACAGAGCGACCTAGAGACAGAACAATACAATACAAAAATATCACAGGAGTGAACAACTTAAAAGCACGTTCAGTGATGCTGAGTTATGGGATGTAATAAGTTTTTAAAAGTGGCAAGTGGAATGAGAGAGGTCAGCTTTAGGGATTGTTGCAGGTGATTCCAGTCGTTTGCAGCCGAAAACTGGAAGAAGGTGCGGCCAAAGGAGGTCCGGGATTTTGGTGTGATGAGGTTGATAAAGTTACTTGACGGCAGGCTACAGTTTGTGCTGTGAAGTTTGATTAGTGACTGTAGATATAACGGGGTTTTACCATTTATTGTATTTGGTTATGAAAGAACAGAACAAAACATTAATGCTTGATTACAAGAGCCAGTTAGGGACAGGAAATGTGCAGGAGGAGCTCGTTGAGTGTCCCTCCCAATAAAAACATTTAATGTAAAAATAAATCATTAACATAGTACAGAAAGGTTTTAGACAAGGCACGTCCAGCTGCTACGGATGTGCCAGACTCCAGCGGCTACAGCTACTACTATCCGTCTCACCAATGTCATCTCTCTCTTCATCTCTTCTATCCCTCTTTCCAACCCCAACTCCTTTGAGGCAGATGTCTGTCTATCATGAGTCTGGATCTGCTCGAGGTTTCTGCCTGTTAAAGGAAGTTTGTCCTTGCTACTGTCACTTTCTAAATGCTGCTAAGTGTTCTGCTCATGGTGGATTAAGATGAGATCAGACTGAGTCCTGTCTGTAAGATGGGACTGGATCTTATCCTGTCTGGATGTTGGGTCTTTGTTAATAATATAACATAGAGTATGGTCTAGACCTGCTCTGTTTGTGAAAGCATCTTTAGATAACATTTGTTGTGATTTGGCGCTATACAAATAAAGGGGTTCAAAAAAGGATTTAGAGTAAGGGTAAAAATAGACTTGATAGAAAGTAGGGATATGATAACATGGGTTACTCTCAGGATTAGACTCAGTATCATGTTGCATTGCTTTACCTAGCCGAGACTGTATGGTTTGTTTCTTGAATGAGTTGACGTTTCAGTTCAGCTTCTTATAGGACTTGGTAAAGTGTTCCAGCAGTGAGGTCCTCCTCCTTTGTGGAGGGGAGCTCTATAACCTCGTAAAAAACAAAAACATTTGAAATATTTGCAGTCATGATTTTTTTTACCTTAGTATGAATATGAACCTGAGCTCAACTGTGTTTTGTACCAGAGTGTGACGAGGTGTTACTACAGCTGTGGCCGGGAGACCACAGCACATCTAAAACAGGGCACACCCCCAAACTCACGCCACGTTGAAGTAAATGCTTTGCCACACATGTTGCACTTTGTCGTTCACTTTTTAGTAAAGCTCAGCCAAACTTCAGATCGCTTACTGCAGTCCACCATGACTCTCTTCTCCCAACTTTGCATCACAAATGACGTACTGTTGTGTCTGCACATCAAGTCCTTGCAGACGAGTTCACCCTCTGTGGCCTGCAGAATTCTTACTGAGGCTTAATCCTGGAAGATTTATGTTGCTGTTCAGAACTGAAAAGCAAAACTGAACGTATTCATGAATGTTAGAAATTTAGAACCGGTTCTCTTTACCCATGCCTTCTCTAGACGCACCCTTGCAGTAATTGTTCTTGACTTTTACCTGCTGGGTTCACACATCAGTCCATGACAACTTTATCCTGACTTTTTAGTCTGGGGCTGGTCAGGAAAAGTCCAGATGAAGCCGGGGGTCCGGGGCCCTCCTGGATAAAATCAGGACGTTTTCAGGAGTGTGAATGAGGCTTATTTCATGAACATACTTTTGCACAATAATTCTTATTATTATTATATCATGAAACAGTGTGGCTTCTTTAATTTTAAAGAAGTTTGGATCCTTTTCTTGCTGAAAGCTTGAAAAGTTTTGATCCTCTGAAGTTTTTATAAACTGACGTCAGACTTTGAAGTCCTGTAGGTCCAGTATTCTGTCTCACAGTGTTTGCAAACTCCAAAAGTGAGGCAGAAATCTAATTAAAGTCCTCATATAAAGAAATCTCAAAGTCAAAGCAATACTGTATTAATCACGGAGTGTCTGGACCTCCTTCTCCTCCTCCTCCTGCTTTTATGTCCTGGTCTGTGTCGGACCCCTCGACTGTGTGTTTGAGAGTGTGTGAGTGTGTGTACGCTGCATATAAAAGCTTCTCCATCCTCGAAAACCAACTGAACTCACACAGGCTCAAAGTAACAAGGTTCAAGAGTGCACGGTTCAACTGCAGAAGCTGAAAGCGAGTCTGTGTGTGTGTATGTGAGAGAGAGGACGCTTAAGAGGTAGATATTGCATGACTGTCGAAGTGTGTGTGTGTGTGTGGATAGAAAAGTCCAGCGTGTGCAGGCCGCTACACTGAACTCTGGGGAAAGTAGAGAGAATCCTAAGTCAGTCTGTGGAGAGTCAGGGCTTTTCCTTTCAACTAGAGCTCCCCTGGACTCTCCTCACACACACAAACACACACACACAGAGACACACTGATGTACGTAGATCCATGCACAGGCCAACAAACACACACACACATACAAGAACACACACAAACTCACAGGGGATATGAGGATGTGAAAGCTGGCATGCAAACACAGACTAAAGCACACAGGATTTTGCTACACATCGTAACACACAAACACACAGAGACATGTACGCACACTCTCAAACACACACTCTCTCTCTTTTCGTGTCTCTCAGTAGTTCCTCAGTGTTTCATCTGACAGCTTATTCCCAGTGTGGCTCCACTCTGTATTCACCCCCGATCCCCTCAGCACAGACACCCTGTGAACACACTCTCCCAGGTGGAGAGCTGGGGGAAGGTGACCTCGGTCCACACACACACACATACACTCATACAGAAGGTACACACAATGTGACTTGATCACACTGTCACCCGAGTAAAACAAATTCATCAAATTCAAATTTCATAATTCATTTCTGCAGTGAGGGAGAAACTTGGAGATATACTCTTACAGGATTTGCATATTTTAAAATGTCAGGCAAGTCTGTCAGGGACGAGAGCCGTCTGCAGTGTGATCTGGAGATTTCCAGGTGACAAATTCTGTGTTTTAGGTGAAGTTTCTCCTGCACAAGAGGAATCTGAATAGCTGAGTTTGCACGAGAGCGACAGGCAGCTAAAATAAAACACTACACCCTGCTGATAGTAATTATGTCTTTTTGCACTCAACCACACCTCTGTTTTTAAGATCCTAAAAGGGTAGGGGGATCTCAAAACTTTAGATCTTTAAAGGCAGCGTCCACACCTTTAATTTCAGAATGCTTCTCACCAGCGCTTACCATTGCAAGGTTAGCTGTCCCACAGCACTCCTGCTTCCCTCAATAGTGATCACTAAGTCAGTTTTAAAACATTCTGCATGCTTCACATTTCCTTTAATTCAGGGGCATCAAACTCATTTCAGTTCAGGGGTCACATACAGCCCAAGTTGAACTGGGCCGGACCAGTAAAATCATAGCATAATAACCTAGAAATAATGAAAAATCCAAATGTTCCCTTTGTCTTAGTGCAAAAAAGTACATGTACATTCTGTAAATGTTCACATTTAATGAACTATCTTTCAACAAAAACAGCTCTTGTATTATTTGCCATGATGAGTCTCATAGTTGGTCAGAATATTTTACTCTTTAAGCCCTGAAACCTGCTGCGAACACACCAAACACACAGGTTACTTATTCACCTGACACAGAGTGTAATGTTTACTGCAAAAGAACAGATAGATTATAATAATGAAGATGTTAAAGTTGACTATTATGGACCCCTCAGCTCCAGCATGAACAGTTTGCTTGCTGGACAGTGTTGTATGCAGGGGTGTAGTGCTAGTGTTAGTAGTTAGTGTTATAGATCTTATAGTGCTCTAAAAAGTCTTTATGAATCTCAACTAGATTACGCAAGTAATCAATTTTATCACTTTGAGAAAAAAAGTCCCTGTTACTTTATTGAAAAATGGCAGTTATTGTCTTCGCTGTCACTTTTTCACTTTGCAAAGTCGTTCCGCGAGCCGGATTGGAACCTCTGGCGGGTTGGTTTTGGCCCGCGGGCCGCATGTTTGACACCCCTGCTTTAATTCAATAGCATTTCACAAAACATAAAGCATCATATTTGCAGCATCACTACACCAAGAGATAATACCTTTGATAAACTTAGTGGATAGTTACTTCTTTGTATAGATCTCCTCTATAAAGTTTATATCGTAAGTCCCACCCCTCTTGATTTTGATTGGCCAGAGAGCAAGAAGTGACATTGATGAGTTTGGGATTTTTCCAAAAGATGCAATTTTTTTTTTTACAGAGAGCACTGTGGGCCCTGAGACAACAGCTGGTGCCAAGGGTGTTTTTCTGCGCTGAAAACAGTGGACTGCACTGGTTCTGTTGGAAAGAAGGAAGGAAGTGGTTTATATGGAATTTAATAATTTTCACAGCACCTAAAAAACTGAGTTTCCCCCGTCAAGAAAGAAGAGAAAAGAAAAAACGGAGCGAGCGCTGTGCATTGTGGGAAACAGTACACGAGGCAGACTGGTCCGATGTATACTGTGAAATTTTCCCGGATCAGTAAGACATACTGCAAATTTTGCTCTTGTTCACATACTACTTACTACATACTGAATTTTGGCCAAATCAGTACAAACTGCCAGTATAGTAGGCAGTTTTGAAAACAGTCTGAGTCTTTCTGTCTGGTTCTGGCAACCTGTGCCTCCTTACTCCTGGGCCTTAGTCCTCAGTACTGCCAGGGCCCACTGAAAAGTTGGTGGATAATAAAACTTGGACTAAAAATACAAACCACAGCATAAAGAGTATATCACCTGATCATCTCATACAGATTACAAATTTTTAAACAGGTTGTACATTTGCTAATCTACCAACATCATCAACATCAAAGAAAAGTGAGGCATTTCTACTTAATCTCTCCTTAGTGTGGAGTTAGCAAAGTCCAAAGCAAGAACAGCTTGATTTAAAATTTGCACTCAAATTCCTCCATCTGTTAAATGCTCTGAAAAGGTAGAGGTAAACAGAATGCTAATAGGTCACTTAAT